>NC_037686.1:13733333-13817721 GCF_003255815.1 Theropithecus gelada | reverse complement strand
CCTCTTAAGATTCACATGCTGGAGGATTGGCTCCAAAGGAAGGGAAGGGAAAGGAAGTGAAGGGGAGGGGAGGGGAAGGGGAGGGGAGGGGAGGGGAAGGGGAGGGGAGGGGAGGGGAGGGAAGGGTCCCTATTAGAGCAACATGAATTCTGCTAAAATCAAACCAAGAACAAATATCATATTTATGGTGAGGCTTAGATGGAAGAATGGCGAAATCACTGATGCTTAATGAGACGTTTATGGGGACAATGCCCCAAAGTTATCAGCAGTTTGCAAATGGATAACTCATTTTAAGAAAGGACAAGATGGGCCCAGCGCAGTGCCTTATGCCTATAATCCCAGCACTTTGGGAGACCGAGGCAGGCGGATCACCTGAGGTCAGGAGTTAGAGACAAGCCTGACCAACATGGAGAAACCCTGTCTCTACTAAAAATACAAAATTAGGCAGGCACAGTGGTGCATAACTATAATCCCAGCTACTCGGGAGGCTGAGGCAGGAGAATCTCTGGAACCCAGGAGGCAGAGGTTGCAGTGAGCCGAGATTGCACCATTGCACTCCAGCCTCGGCAACAAGAGCTAAACCCCATCTCNAGCATTTGTGCACTTTCTGCAAAGGGGGCATTTGCAATGAAACTCCCAGTCCAACAATCCAAAACTCTGCTAATCTCTCCCTCTCTAGTCTGTTATGTAGGCAGGGAGGAGGAGGAGGCACCTAGAGTGATGGCTTTGGGTGATTTGGCCAGCTCAGACATTTCTTACTAAACCCTGGAGATCAGTGTAGATGTGCAGCTTTTGGTACTTGACTCCTCTGTGCATGGATATGAACTGCATTCAGCAATTCCACAGAAGGAGGGAAAGCAGTACCTGACACCTTGTTACACTGGGCAAGTTCACAGCTGCAAACAAGCTTGCATGATAACTCTGTTTGTGCTCGTATTAAATATTTTCTCCAAATTTCATCATGTAAGGAATGTGACTTAATGAATTTCCTGTGTAATAAAAAAAAAATGGAAACTGGCACCTGGTGTGGTGGCTCACACCTCTCATCCCAGCACTTTGGGAGGCCGAAGTGGGTGGATCACTTGAGGTCAGGAGTTCAAGACCAGCCTGGCCAACATGGTGAAACTCCATCTCTACTAAAAATACAAAAGAAAAAAAAAAAGGAGAGGGGTGCAGGCATGGTAACTCACGCCTGTACTCCTAGCAGTTTGGGAGGCCCCGGTGGCAGGATTTCTTGAGCTCAGGAGTTCAACGTAATGAGACCTTGTCTTAATTAAGCTTTTTTTTTTTTTTTTTTTTTTTTTTTTGAGACAGAGTCTTGCCCTCTCGCCCAGGCTGGAGTGTAGTGGCGCAATCTCAGCTCACGGCAACCTCTGCCGCCTGGGTTCAAGCGATTCTCCTGCCTCACCCTCCCGAGTAGCTGGGATTACAGGCACGTGCCACCATCCCAGCTAATTTGTTTTGTATTTTTAGTAGAGACAGGGTTTCAGCATCTTGACCAGGCTGGTCTTGAATGCCTGACCTCATGATCCCTCTGTCTCTGCCTCCCAAAGTGCTGGGATTACAGGCGTGAGCCACCACACCCAGCCAAGCATTTTTTTAACTTTAAAAAAAAAAAAAAAAAAAAGCCAGGCATTGTGACTCACCCCTGTAATCCCAGCACTTTGGGAGGCCAAGGGAGGTGGATCACCTGAGGTCAGGAGTTTGAGACCAGCCTGGCCAACATGGCGAAACTCCGTCTCTACTAAAAGTACAAAAATTAGCCGTGTGTGGTGGCAGGTGCCTGTAATCCCAGCTACTTGGGAGGCCAAGGCAGAAGAATCACTGGAACCCAGGAGGCAGAGGTTGCAGTGAGCAGAGCTTGCACCACTGCACTCCAGCCTGGGCAATTAGAGTGAAATCTGTCTCAAAAAAGAAAAATAATAAAAAAAAATATATATATATATATATATATATGTATGTGTATATATATATGAAAATTTAAAAAGGCTGAGCATGGTGGCTCACGCCTGTAATCCCATTACTTTGGGAGACAGAGGCAGGTGAGTCACCTGAGGCCAGAAGTTCAAGACTAGCCTGGCCAACATGGTGAAATCCCGTCTCTACTAAAAATACAAAAATTAACCGGGTGTGGTGGTGCATGCCTATAATCCCAGGTACTCAGGAGGCTGAGGAAGGAGAATTGCTTCAACCTGGGAGGCGGAGGTTGCAGTGAGCCGAGATCAAGCCACAGCACTCCAGCCTGGACAACAGAGTGAGACTCCATCTCAAAAAAAAAAAAAAAAAAAATATATATATATATACACACACACACACACACATATATAATATAATAAAATAAATGTTTGTGGGATTATAAGCACAAGTGACAGGTGGGGCAGCAGTAGAGCCTCATCAATATTCCTATTTACAACATATTTTGTACAGGGTGCCTATGAGAATCCCACTAATGCACCATTATCATCAAAGATCCTGGTGCAGCTCATAGGCAACAAATTGATACACTTCCCAAAGGTTTATAACATTAAACCTAAAATTATTTTTGTGGTCTAGCTTTCCATCATGAAACAATGGTAAGTAATACCGTTCTTTTCACCTTTTTTTCCTGCAAGCTACTATGTTAATAGTAGCTTGATACAAAATTTTAAAAGTACAAAAACGTAGGCCGGGCGCGGTGGCTCAAGCCTGTAATCCCAGCACTTTGGGAGGCCGAGACGGGCGGATCACGAGGTCAGGAGATCGAGACCATCCTGGCTAACACGGTGAAACCCCGTCTCTATTAAGAAATACAAAAAACTAGCCGGGCGAGGTGGCGGGCGCCTGTAGTCCCAGCTACTGGGGAGGCTGAGGCCGGAGAATGGCGTGAACCCGGGAGGCGGAGCTAGCAGTGAGCTGAGATCCGGCCACTGCACTCCAGCCTGGGCGACAGAGCGAGACTCCGTCTCAAAAAAAAAAAAAAAAAAAAAAAAAAAAAGTACAAAAACATGTTACAAAATTGAAAAGGTACAAAAGGTATTTCATGAAAAGTCAATTTCCCTACTTTTCATATCCAGCGACCCATTTTCACTCTCTCAAGGCAACCACTAGTTTCAGTTTCTTTTGTATCTTTCTGGTGCTAATTACACTTTTTTATGGATGGATTTTCTGTATTTTAATATACTTCCATTAAATATGGTATATTACACAAAATTTGTGGAGATGTATTCCTATTTAAAATTCCAATGGGATTTTTCGATTCCAATGGAAAATTTTGATCCCAATGGAATTGAACCTAGGTGCCCATCAGTGATGAATTAGATAAAGAAAATGTGGTGACCGGGCAAGGCTGCTCACGCCTGTAATCCCAGCACTTTGGAAGGCCGAGCAGGTGGATCATCTGAGGTCAGGAGTTCCAGACATGGTGAAACCCTGTCTCTACTAAAGATACAAAGAATTGGTGAGGTGTGGTGGCAAGCACCTGTAATCCCAGCTACTTGGGAGGCTGAGGCAGGAGAATCACTTGAACTCAGGAAGCAAAGGTTACAGTGAGGTGAGATCATACCATTGCACTCCAGCCTGGGTGACAGGGCAAGACCCCGCCTCAGGGAAGAGAAGGGAAGGGGAGGGGAGGGGAATATCCATCTCATGGAATACTATCTAGCCATAAAAAAGAACAAAATTGGCTGGGCGTGGTGGCTCACGCCTGTAATCTCAGCACTTTGGGAGGCCAAGGTGGGCAGATCACGAGGTCGGCAGATCGAGACCATCCTGGCTAACACGGTGAAACCCCATCTCTACTGAAAATACAAAAAAATTAGCTGGGTGTGGTGGCGGGCACCTGTAGTCCCAGCTACTTGGGAGGCTGAGGCAGGAGAATGGCGAGAACCTGGGAGGCGGAGCTTGCAGTGAGTCGAGATCGTGCCACTGTACTCCAGCCTGGGGGACAAAGCTAAACTCTGTCTCAAAAAAAAAAAAAAGGAAAAGAAAAAAATTATGTCCTCTGCAGCAACACAGATGCAGCTAGAGGCCATTATCCTAGGCAGATTAACACAGAAACAGAAACCAAATACTGCGTATTCTTACTTATAAGTGGTAGCTAAGCACTGAGTACATATGGACATAAAAAAGGGAACAACAGGCACTGGGGAGTACCGGAGAGTGGAGGAAGGGAGGGAGGCATGGGTTGAAAAACTGCCCATTGGGTACTATGTTCACTACCTGGGTGAGGGGATCCACACCCCAAACCTTAGTGACATGCAATTTACTCATGTAACAAACCTCTACTAAAAATACAAAAATTAAAAATTTTTAAAATTTTTGTGAATTTAAAATAAAAGTTGAAATTACTAAAAACAACAACAAAACTTGTCTTTCATTACATCTTAGAATGTTTTGGCCTTACTGGCCGGGTGCGGTGCCTCACGCCTGTAATCCCAGCACTTTGGGAGGCCGAGGCAGGTGGATCATCTGAGGTCAGGAGTTCAACACCAGCCTGGCCAAGATGGGAAACCCCATCTCTACTAAAACTACACAAATTAGCTGGACATGGTGGTGGGTGCCTGTAATCCTAGCTACTCAGGAGGCTGAGGCAGAGAATTGCTTGAACCCGGGAGATGGAGGTTGCAGTGAGCTGAGATCACACCACTGCACTCCAGCCTAGGTGACAGAGTGAGACTCTGTCTCAAAGAAAAACAAAGGTTTTGGCCTTTCTTACATTTAGCTATATATCTTTTCATGTGATTTATGCCTTTACAATTAGTTGTATTTTTTTTTTTTTTTTTTTTTTTTTTTGAGACGGAGTCTCGCTCTGCCACCCAGGCTGGAGTGCAGTGGCTGGCTCTCCGCTCACTGCAAGCTCCGCCTCCCGGGTTTAGTTGTATTTTTTAAAAAAAATCACTCCTTACTCTTAAAAAAATAATGTTCGGCCGGGCGCGGTGGCTCAAGCCTGTAATCCCAGCACTTTGGGAGGCGGAGGCGGGTGGATCACGAGGTCAGGAGATCGAAACCATCCTGGCTAACATGGTGAAACCCCGTCTCTACTAAAAATACAAAAAACTAGCCGGGCGTGGTGGCGGGCGCCTGTAGTCCCAGCTACTCGGAGTATGAGGCGGGAGAATGGCGTGAACCTGGGAGGCGGAGCTTGCAGTGAGCCGAGATTGCGCCACTGCACTCCAGCCTGGGTGACACAGCGCGAGACTCCGTCTCAAAAAAAAAAAAAAAACATAATGTTCATTGTGGCAATTAAAAAAAAAAGAGAGGTATGAAGAAAAAATCTCTTAATGAATTTCTTAATTTTGAATATTGATTGAAAGAGCTGAACTCTTTATTTTTTTATTTTATGTATGTATGTATGTATGTATTTATTTATTTATTTTAGACAGAGTCTTGCTCTGTCACCCAGGCTGGAGTGCAATGGCATGGTCTCGGCTCACTGCAACCTCAGCCTCCCAGGTTCAAGCGATTCTCCTGCCTCAGTCTCCCAAGTACCTGGGATTACAAGCACCCACCACCACACTTGGCTAATTTTTGTATTTTTAGTCGAGACAAGGTTTCACCATGTTGGCCAGGCTGGTCTCAAACTGCTGACCTCGTGATCCGCCCTCCTCGGCGTCCCAAAGTGCTGGGATTACAGGCGTGAGCCACCGCACCCGGCCAGAAATCTTTAATTTATTAAACATATTCCAGATGGGTTTAGTGGCTCAGGCTTGTAATCCCAGCACTTTGGGAGGCCGAGATGGGGGGATTGCTTGAGGCCAGGAGTTCAAGACCAGCCAGGGCAACATAGCAAGACCCTGTCTCTATGAAAACAAAAACAAAAACAAAAAAATAAGCTGAGCATGGTAATGCACACCTGTAGTCCAGCTACTCAGGAGGCTGAGGGGAGAGTTGCTTGAGCCCGAGATCGATTCAAGGCTACAGCAAGAGGGGTTCACACCACTGTACCCCAGTCTGGGTGAGAAAGCAAGACCCGATCTCAAAAAATAATAATAATAAATATAAAATAGTCCTATAATAGATACATTTGTGGGCAAAAAAATGAGCCATTAATATTTATTAATCTTTAAATGTTTTTGTAGGACCCTTTTATATTATCTATTAGGTTTCTATTGCTACATAACAAATTACCACAAACTTAGCAGCTTCAAACAACACATTTCTTATCTGGCAGTTCCCATGGGTCACAGGTCCAGGCACAACTTAACTGGGTCCTCTAATCAGGGGTTCACAAGGCTGAAGTTAAAATGTTGGCCATGCTGTATTTTCATCTGAAGATGTGACTGGGAAAGAATCTCCTTCCACACTCATTCAGGTTGTCGTCAGAATTCATTTCCTTGCAGTTGCAGGACTGAGGACTCCAGTGTTTTGCAGTTGTCTGATGGAGGCCACCCATAGATCCCAGAGGCTGCCTACGGTTCGCTGCTGTGCGACTCTCTCCGGGGCAGCTCACATGGCTGCTTCCTCAAGGCTGAAAGGACAGTCTAGCTTCCGTCTGCTAAGGAGTCTTATATAACATAGTGTAATCACAGGAGTGTTGACATCCCATTACCTTTGCTATCTCTATTGTATTGGTTGGAAGTGAATCACAGGTCCTCTCTACACTCCAAGACAAGGGCACCAGGAGGCAGAGATCACTGGGCTCTCCTTAGGGTCTGCCTGCCATACATTCTCTATGCAATTCTGATTTCTCCTTTGACATACAAATAGAGTTAGAAAAAAAAATGATAAAGAGCTTCATGACCATTTTATACCAACCTATAAAGGTCAACTGTGCTGCTTCAGGTCTGTCGCTTCAACTACAGACTTGATCAGGATTTTTAAAAATAAACATAACTTCCTGTATAAGCACTGTGCTAAAATCGCAGAAAGTAGGACCGTATCTTGGTTTTTGTGATAATGCTAGCAGAGTACACTCAAGAATAAACATAACGGCATTGGATTGTAAAGACTAGGGTGAGGCCAGGCGCAGTGGCTCACACCTGTAATCCCAGCACTTTGGGAGGGCAAGGCAGGAGGATTGCTTGAGCCCAGGAGTTCGAGACCAGCCTGGGCAACACAGAGAGACCCAATCTCTACAAAAAAGAAAAAACGTAGCTAGACATGGTGGCATGGGCCTGTGGTCCCAGCTACTTGGGAGGCTGAGGCAGGAGGATCACTCGAGCCTAGGAGGTTGAGGCTGCAGTAAGCCATAATCACACTATGGCATGCCAGCCTGAGTGACAGAGCAAGACCTTGTCAAAAAAAAGAGAGAAAGAAAGAGAGAAAGAGAGAGGGAGGGAGGGAGGGAGGGAGGGAAGGAGGGAAGGAAGGAAGGAAGGAAGGAAGGAAGGAAGGAAGGAAGGAAGGAAGGGAGGAAAAGAAAGATTATGATACCAAAGTGACACAAGTCGTGAGCTCTTGTGAGGAAAGTCATTGGCTTTGTAATTACCAAAACAGGTTTTGGAAGCACCCAGTCTTTGGTTCAAACTCCACTCATTTGCTGTGCAAACTTATTTCACTTGTTATTTGCTTCCATCTTCAGATCCTTGCACATGCAGTTCAATCGGTCTATACAAACTCTTTACCTTCATTTCTTATCTAGGTCTTCGCTCACATCTCTCAGGAAGTCTTTTCTGATCTTCCCTAGACTGTTGGGTGTGGCTAAGTTGCTCCATTACATGCTTGAAGTAAATAAACATTTGCATTCTTATTGACTGCCCAGCATCTGAACCTTCATCTGTGTTTGGGGACTCTTCACCAAATGAAGCAGCATCCATGCCCCACCACAGACACCGAAAATGCCAGATATTTGTTTTCCTACCTCCACAGCAGGGAGGAAGCTGAGATACAACCTAGACTGCACCAGTCAGTTCCATTCACAACAGACTTTGAATAAATAAGGATACAGTGAAATTAAGAAGCAGGGATAATCCATTGTAGTGAGGGCGCAGAGGTGGTAACACCCTGTTTCCAGAGGCAACAGTGTCAGGGATTTAGAACACAGCCTCGTGCCCAGTGTAGTTGGTCTGGATGCCAAATCCATGGAGTGTAGCCTAGAGAGAGCAGGAGTATTGTCATCACAGGACCAGCACCATGACTTTTAAAGGCCTTGTTCCTAACTTCCAAGCCTTGTTCTCTGGCCCTTCTGGAGTTTCATCAGCTACTAAATGCCCTTGTAATAAATTTCCTTTCTGCATATGGTAAGCCCAAATTGATTTTTGCTGTTTGTTACTAAGAATCCTGTGTGCCTGCTGCATCTGGAACCACCCCCGACACCACACTTTTTGTAATGTAATTGCTTACTCCTCTGTTGCCACACTAGACTCTAAGTTTTATTATCATTGGATCCTCAGTGCCCTGTAATCACCCAAGAAGAAACTGGTTGAGTGAATGAATGAAACTATTATTATCGGGAATAATAGTTTCTTGTTTTTTTCTTTCTTTTTTTTTTTTTTTGAGACAGAGTTTCTCTCTGTCGCCCAGGCTGGAGTACAGTGGCATTATCTCGGCTCACTGGAACCTCTGCCTTCCCAGGTTCAAGCGATTCTCCCATCTCAGCCTCCCAAGTAGCTGAGATTACAAGTGCCTGCCACCATGCCCAGCTAATTTCCTTGTATTTTTAGTAGAGATGCGGTTTCACTATGTTGGTCAGGCTGGTCTTGAACTCCTGACCTCAAGTGATTCAACTGCCTTGGCCTCCCAAAGTGCTGGGATTACAGGCATGAGCCACCACACCCAGCCAAAATAGTAGTTCTAAAGAAAGATGGTGAATGTTTTTCTAACAGGAAAGAAACTTGGACAACCTCCATCTCAATCATCTCATTTTACAAAGGAACTGAGGCCCCCAAAGAATAAATTATTTGCCTAAGTTTAGTGGATGAGTTCACAGCTGTTTTTTACTCCCAGGTCAGTAAACTTTCTACACACCATGATGCCTATAAAATATTATAGGCATCAATGTTTGTGTCTCCCACCTCCACCTTCATATGTTGCAGCCCTAGCCCCTCAAGGTGACGGTATTAGGAGACATGGCCTTTGGGAAGTAGTTAGGTTTAGGCGACATCATGAGGACAGGGTCCCTATGATGGAATTGGTACCTGTGAAAGAAGAGGAAGACACATCAGAGCTTCCTTTATCCACCATGGGAAGACACAGCAAAAGAGAAGCCATCTGCAAGGCAAAAGAGGGCCCTCACCAAAACCCAACCACATCAGCACCCTGATCCCAGACTTCCAGCCTCCAGAACAGTGAGAAATAAATGTATGTTTAAGTCACCTGGGCTATGGTATTTTGATATAGTGCCCAAGCTCAGACAAACATTTTATTTGATGATATTTTCACTTTAAGCTTAAACTTGGCCAGGCGCAGTAGCTCATGCCTGTAATCCCAGCACTTTAGGAAGCCGAGGCGGGTAAATCACCTGAGGTTAGGAGTTCAAGACCAACATGGTGAAACCTCATCTCTACTAAAAATACAAGATTAGCCAGGTGTGGTGGTGCATTCCTATAATCCCAGCTACTTAGGAGGCTGAGGCAGGAGAATCGCTTGAACCCGGGAGGCACAGGTTGCAGTGAGCCGAGATCTCGCCATTGCACTCCAGCCTGGGCAACAAGAGTGAAACTCCGTCTCAAAAAAAAACAAAAAACAAAAAACAAAAAAAAAAACAACAGAGCAAACTTAAACTGAAATATACATGCATTTATTGGTAGACAGTGCAGAAGGCAGGTTCAGGGGTTATGAATGCTAGGAAGTTTCAAGGATGGCAACCAGCATATGCATTCACGTTTGCTATGTGCGCCCAGGTGTGAGAGCCAGAGCATGAAAATTACTTCTGCTCACGGGGAGTCCACTACATACACTATTTTGTCCTCTTGGGAACTCTATAAAGTCGAAATTGTTATGCTACAGATTATTAAAACAAGAAAAAAACAGGGTCAGTAAAGGTAATTGAATTATTTTGCGTGCTGCAGCCAACCACCAAGTTGCAATGACCAAATCAAAACCAAATAAATTGCTCACTTCTGGCCCATCTCATGTCCCCATCTAAGTTACATCATTAATTTAAAATCCTGTGACATTTTTCATAATCTAGACAGGACTTTCCCTTCTTTCGTCTGTTTAAGTCTTGCCACTCTTCCTACCTCTCAGAGGGAGGAGTTCATAATAATAGGCATAGGCTATTAAATCTTCTAAGCATTTCAGATATCCATAAGTACACTGACTTACCATATTGCCATAAATAAGCCTAGGAAACCCTACTTCACAAACGGTTCCTTGTCCCTACATTAGGTAATCGGTGTGAATTTCCGTAAGTCTCTAAATTCAAAGCATTAATGAACTACAAATAGGCTTTTAACAATTGAATCCCGGTTACTATTCTAGATCTTTTCATTTATTTTCAGAGACACTTCTCATTTAAGTGGCACTTAGCAACTAAAAAGATTCACAGAGTGATTCAAAGTCGAGTATGATGTCCTCACTGTTGAAGGTTCATAGAATATTTTTTCTCTTTCCATAGTCTTGAGGACCAACGCAAACGTCTAGGGGATGTGGGATTCTTATCTGCTAACATATCTTTGGCATTAACTCCCCAAATCTTTGAATGCAAGGCACACTTCCCTGGCACTCTAAACCTCTAGTTTAGGGACACCCGCCGCAGAGCGGAATCATTCAAGGTCACTGGGGCAGCAGGTGCGGGACCTTAACCGGCGCTGCCTGGCCCGTCTCCATCTCCGAAGTCGGCTCAGTTATCCGCCCACTCTTGGGGGCTCAACGTCGCCGACCGCGACCTCGCTTGGAGACCCCGATCCGCCCGCCCTCCCGGTGGCCGGTCTTGGAACCGCGCTTCTGGAAGGTTCCTGAGTGGCTGGCAGTGGGGGCGGCTCCGGGACGCCGGGGCGGAGCCGGCGGCGGTCGGAGCTTCAGGCTACGCCTCCCTGGGCCGCTCCGCCCCGCAGGAGACGCTGTAGTCGGCGGTAGGCTGTGGCGCCGCGCCCGCTCTCGCCCGCTCGCCGGCCGGCTTTCCTCCAGCCGCAGCACCGGCGGGCCGCGCTCCGGGGGTCATGCAGCGCCTGGCCATGGACCTGCGGATGTTGTCCCGGGAGCTCTCCCTCTACCTGGAGCACCAAGTCCGGGTGGGGTTCTTTGGCTCGGGGGTGGGCTTATCCCTCATTCTGGGCTTCAGCGTCGCTTATGCCTGCTACTACCTGAGCAGCATTGCCAAGGTGAGCCGAGGGTGGCGCAGGGCCGCGGGCTGCTGCCGGGAGCGAGGGTCGCAGGCGCAGTGCGAGGCTGTGCGGCCAGGGAAAGTCGGCAGCCCAGAGGACAGGCGGCGAGCTGCTCCTGAGCGGCCGCCACGAGCGCGAGCGGGAAATCCGACAGTCCCCGCCCATTCGCCCGCTCCCTGGGGGGTCCCGGCCGGGCGGTCCTGGGAGCGCAGCCTGGACCCTGCTGACCTCCGCGCTGCGGCGCTGCCGGGTCGCTGATGGCGAAGGCGGCGGCGCACTCGGGAATGCCGTGGCGCTTTTGAAAATGACTCCCGGCAGGGCACGGTTGCTCATGCCTGTAATCTCAGTACCTTGGGAGCCCAAGGCGGGTGGATCACTTGAGGCCAAGAGTTCGAGACCAGCCTGACCAAAACGGTGAAACCCCGTTAAAATTACAAAAAATTAGCCCGGCGTGGTGTCGGACGCCTGCAATCCCAGCTACTCGGGAGGCTGAGGCAGGAGAATCCCCTGAACCCGGGAGGCGGAGGTAAAAACAAACAAACAGTTGCCTTCCCCTCGGGGCATTGGCGAAACCCCCGTTTCAGTCCTATGTGAATTATTTGCGTCAGCCCTCCAGAAAGAGATGTAATCGGAGGGAGCGCGCGCGCGAGCGACAAGTCTTTACCGGTTTCTGGTTTACGGTTGGCAGAAACTTTGCTCTGGGCCCTTCTCATACTGCTTTTCCCTTCAGAAACCCCAGTTAGTGACGGGGGGTGAGAGTTTCAGCCGCTTCCTTCAAGACCACTGTCCCGTGGTGACAGAAACGTACTACCCGACGGTCTGGTGCTGGGAGAGTCGAGGACAGACCCTGCTTAGACCTTTCATCACTTCGAAGCCCCCGGTGCGGTACAGGAAGTAAGTGAATTTCCGTTTTCAGTCATTTCTGCAAAATTACAGTTTTTTGTTTGTTTGTTTGTTTGCTTATTCCCAGTTCTTGGTTAATAGAATCTCTGCTTTAGGAAGTATATAGAACAGAAAGAGGGAATGAAAATGGAGGGTATGTCCCCGGCTCCACCCCCAGCTGCAGGAAAATACTCAAGTATTTGCCTCCTGGTCCCCGCCGTAACCCCCGACCTGATGTAAATAGTTTATTTTTAGGATGAGAGAAGTGTTTGGGGATTACTGTCTCGCAGTTTGTCATACATCTGTCAAAAAGACCCAGATCCTTTGATGATCTGCATTCATTCATTGATATGTAGCAGATACTGGGGGTGGGGGTGGGGCGAGAAGGATGCCTCTTAATTTGGGTTTTGGGCCATTGATTGGTGTAAAATGACTTCCTATTGACAGGCAAATGGGATCTTGATGATAATAGCCCTTGATGTGTTAAAGATACGGTCCAGGATTTATCAGGAACCAGATTCAAATGGTGCCTGTTATTAATTTCCCTTAGTCATTTATCCTTCTGGAGTTTATTTTGTTGCCTGGAACTTGCACTGTTTGTTTGGGAAAATTCTGTAAGTTTATAAATACTGTGTGAGAAATACTTTAAATTATTTCAGAAGAAAATCTTGAAGTATACTATACAGTATACTGTTCTGTATTATTGACTGCATTATTGAGTCCAAAGAGCTAGAGCAGTGGTCAGAGATTAGATCAGCATTTTACTTATTCAGACTTCCCTGTCGCGTTAGTTGAGTGACCTCAGTCAAACAAGGGTTGAATGCTGGGTGTTATAGTGAGTAAGTATTCATTTATCTTAATAATTCGCAGTTCATCTTTATATATGACCTTGTACGGAGGTTGCTGGAAATACTTGATGGTACTAATCTTCATAAAATCCTTCTAATGGCCGGGCGCGGTGGCTCAAGCCTGTAATCCCAGCACTTTGGGAGGCCGAGACGGGCGGATCACGAGGTCAGGAGATCGAGACCATCCTGGCTAACACGGTGAAACCCCGTCTCTACTAAAAAATACAAAAAAATTAGCCGGGCGAGGTGGCGGGCGCCTGTAGTCCCAGCTACTCAGGAGGCTGAGGCAGGAGAATGGCGGGAACCCGGGAGGCGGAGCTTGCAGTGAGCTGAGATCCGGCCACTGCACTCCAGCCTGGGCGGCAGAGCTAGACTCCGTCTCAAAAAAAAAAAAAAAAAAAAAAAAAAAAAAAAAAAAAAAAAAAAAAAATCCTTCTAATGAAAGAAAATGATATGTAGATCGAGATATGGGCATGTGTTCATGAATGCTGGAAAAATGTTATTTTTCGATGACCAAATAATGTCATGTGTTTAGAATTAAAACAGAAAATTAAGACATGACTTAAAACATGTAAATAGTAATGTCTTCTGAATTATTCCTTTCAGTGAACTTATTAAAACTGCAGATGGAGGACAGATTTCACTGGACTGGTTTGATAATGATAACAGTACGCGTTATATGGATGCCAGCACGAGACCTACTATCTTATTGTTGCCTGGCCTCACTGGAACAAGCAAGGAGTCATATATCCTTCATATGATCCATCTTAGTGAAGAATTAGGATACAGGTACCAGTAAAAGATTTCTTTTTTTTCACTTGATCCATTCCAAATGAAGTACAAATATATCTACGTGTTTGTTTCGGAAATACTTAGTACTTCTTGCGTAGAAAAGCAGTCCCTTAAGTTATTATTTTTCTCTGCATTCTTTTTTTCCTCTTTTTTCAGGAAGAGGCATAACTGAATCATCTCACAAGGGATGTCACTTAGCATAGTAGGCACCCTGCAGATTTAGGCTGAATTAATGAATGAAATTAGACTCATCAGAGCATTGACTGAGCCCTGCCCCCCACCCCCACCCCAATGGAGAGAGTGTTATGGAGGGAGAACAGCAATTACAAACCCCTGAGAGAGTACACAGTGGCCCTCATGGCACATTCTGGGGCCTGGATTCACTAATCTTGTCGCCCTGGCTCAGCTCCCAAGTGCAAAAAATATTCAGAATCAGTTTGTAGATCATCCCTATTTATCAAAGATGATCTCTGCCTCTTCTGACCACCTGAGTTTGCAGGTGCACTTGGCTAGTCTCCAGTTGATGATGCCACAGCTTTTCTGAGTAATCATTATTAAGCTCAGTCACCAGGTACAATTTAATTTTTTTGCAAGTGATTTAGCAACTTTAAGTTTCAAGTTCAGCTCTAGAATCTTAAAGTAGAGTCATTATAAAAGGTACTGTTTTTTTGTGCTGCAGACTTTTTTTTTTAGCTGATGGTAATTATTGTAATGGAACACTGTGAGTTGTATTTAAAGTAGAGTTGTATTTTTTGTTAAACTTGAAACACTTGTGTGAAAAGCTGATGGTACGTTTACCTTAAAAAAATAATTTTAGGGCCAGGCGCGGTGGCTCAAGCCTGTAATCCCAGCACTTTGGGAGGCCGAGACGGGCGGATCACAAGGTCAGGAGATCGAGACCATCCTGGCTAACACGGCGAAACCCCGTCTCTACTAAAAACACAAAAAATTAGCCGGGCGAGGTGGCGGCGCCTGTGGTCCCAGCTACTCGGGAGGCTGAGGCAGGAGAATAGCGGGAACCCGGGAGGCGGAGCTTGCAGTGAGCTGAGATCTGGCCACTGCACTCCAGCCTGGGCGACAGAGCGAGACTCCGTCTCAAAAAAAAATAATAATAGGCCGGGCGCGGTGGCTCAAGCCTGTAATCCCAGCACTTTGGGAGGCCGAGACGGGCGGATCACGAGGTCAGGAGATCGAGACCATCCTGGCTAACATGGTGAAACCCCGTCTCTACTAAAAAATACAAAAAAACTAGCCGGGCGAGGTGGCGAGCGCCTGTAGTCCCAGCTGCTCGGGAGGCTGAGGCAGGAGAATGGCATGAACCCGGGAGGCGGAGCTTGCAGTGAGCTGAGATCCGGCCACTGCACTCCAGCCTGGGTGACAGAGCAAGACTCCATCTCAAAAAAAAAAAAAAAAAAAAAATAATAATAATAATAATAATAATTTTAGGCTGGGCACAGTGGCTCATGCCTGTAATCCCAGCACTTTGGAAGGCCAAAGCCAGTGGATTGCTTGAGCCCAGGAGTTCAAGACCAGCCTGGGCAACATGGTGAGACCTAGTCTCTACAAAAATTAGCTGGGCATGGTGGCATGCACCTATAGTTCCAGCTACTGACAAGGCTGAGGTAGGACAATCAACTGAGCCCAGGAGGTAGAGCCTGCAATGAACTATGATCATGCCACTGGACTCCAGCCTGGATGACAGAGTGATAACTTGGGCAAAAAAAAAAAAGAAAAGAAGAACATTTTGATGTTTGATATAAAGGGGAAAATTCCATAATAGCTAACTCAATTTTAACAAGTTAATTCTGATCTTTTATAAATAATAGCCTATTTTGTCCATGAAGTAACATTCTCTCAAGAACTAGGATATGAAGTTCAAGAATTATATTCAAGAAATTTGCTTAGCAGTAGTAGGAATTCATCATCATTCCATGTTTAAGCACCATACAGTTAGATGTGAGGCTTGGTTCCTTTTTTTTTTGTGAGACCGCATCTGGCTCTGTTGCCTAGCATGGAGCGCAGTGGCATGATCATGGTTCACTGCAGTCTATTACTTACAGGCGTGAGTCAATGTTCCCGGCCTGGTTCCTTTTTTTTTTTTTTTTTTTTTTGGCTAAAAGTCATCCTCAGAAGGTACAGAAGATCATAAAGCCTTTTGTACATATTTAAATTACTGCTTCTAGATTTGGCCTGAGCTGTCTCCCAAGACTTAGAACTGCTTTTAAAAAACAATGTGGGCTGGGGGCTGTGGCTCACACCTGTGTAATAACAGCACTTTGGGAGGCCGAGGCGGGTGGATCACTTGAGGTCAGGAGTTCAAGACCAACTTGGCCAACATGGTGAAACCCCATCTCTACTAAAAACACAAAAATTAGCCAGGTGTGATGGCAGGCACCTGTAATCTCAGCTACTCAGGGGGCTGAGGCAGGAGAATTGCTTGAACCTGGGAGGCAGAGGGTGCAGTGAGCCGAGATCGTGCCACTGCACTCCAGCCTGGGCAACAAGAGCAAAACTCTGTCTCAAAAAAGATAAATAAATAAATAAATAATAAAAATAAAATAAAAAAAAATTGGGGCCCGGTATGGTGGCTCACACCTGTAATCCCAGCACTTTGGAAGGCTGAGGTGGGCTGATCACAAGGTCAGGAGTCCGAGACCAGCCTGACCAACATGGTGAAACCCTGTTTCTACTAAAAATACAAAAAAAATTAGCCAGGCATGGTGGTGCATGCTTATAATCTCAACTACTTGGGAGGCTGAGGCAAGAGAATTGCTTGAACTTGGGAGACAGAGGTTGCAGTGAGCCAAGATTGTGTCACTGCACTCCAGCCTGGGTGACAGAGTGAGACTCTGTCTCAAAAAAATAAATGAATAAATAAAAACAATGTGGTTGAAACTCCAAGGACTGAGTCTCATAAGCCCTGGAGTTGCCAGTGCACATACCTTTTGTCCGTTGCTTTTAAAGGTTGCCAGATTTTGGCCGGGTGCAGCGGCTCACGCCTGTAATCCCAGCACTTTGGGAGGCTGAGGCGTGTGGATCACAAGGTCAGGAGTTCAAGGCCAGCCTGGCCAACATAGTGAAACCCCATCTGTATTAAAAATACAAAAATTAGCCAGGCATGGTGGCGCATGCCTGTAGTCCCAGCTACTCAGGAGGCTGAGGGAGAATCGCTTGAACCCGGGAGGCGGAGGTTGCGGTGAGCCAAGATTGCGCAATTGCACTCCAGCCTGGGCAACAGGAGCGAAACTCTGTCTCAAAAAAATTTTTTTAAATTACAAAAGCAGAAACTGCAGGGCCTCTTGAGACCCAGGCTGAGAACTCCCACAGTGCTACTGGTCAAAGCAAGTCACATGGTCAGCCCAGAGTCAACGAGTAGGGAAATAGACTCTGCCTCTTGAAAGGAAGAGCTTCAAAATGTTTTTGCAACCACCACAGAAAGCCAGGCAGTTTTTTTTTTGTTGTTGTTTTTTTTTTTTTTTTTTTTTTTTGAGACGGAGTCTCGCTCTGTCGCCCAGGCTGGAGTGCAGTGGCCGGATCTCAGCTCACTGCAAGCTCCGCCTCCTGGGTTCACGCCATTCTCCCGCCTCAGCCTCCCGAGTAGCTGGGACCACAGGCGCCCGCCACCTCGCCCGGCTAATTTTTTGTATTTTTTAGTAGAGACAGGGTTTCACCGTGTTAGCCAGCATGGTCTCGATCTCCTGACCTCGTGATCCGCCCGTCTCGGCCTCCCAAAGTGCTGGGATTACAGGCTTGAGCCACCGCGCCCGGCCAGCCAGGCAGTTTTAAAGACCGCTAAGAATAAAAATAGATCTGGAAGTTTGGCACAAGGCTGAGTTGAGTCTTTGGGTACCAAAATGATCTAAGTCATTGGTACTGTAGCGTGGGATCTAGCAGATAACAGGGCTTGTGAAAAGCTGTGTAATATGAAGGAACGTGCTTGGGCTCTGGAGTCAAGCTGGATTCAGATGTTGGAACTGCCACTTTCTAAGGGACCCTGGACAGTTAGTTTAACATTCCTCATCACAGTATTCTCACCTACTTCACAGGGTTGTTAGAATGTGTAAAGTAGGCAGGGTGCAGGGGCCCATGCCTGTAATCCCAACAGTTTGCGAGGCTGGGATGGGTGGATCGCTTGAGGTTAGGAGTTCGAAACCAGCCTGGTCAACATGGTGAAACTCCATTTACCAGGCATAGTGGCGTGCGCATGTAATCGCAGCTACTCAGGAATCTAAGACACGAGAGTCACTTGAACTTGGGGAGTGGAGGTTGCAGTGAGCTGAGATTGTGCCACTGCACTCCAGCTTGGGAGACAAAGCAAGACTCCATCTCAAAAAAAAATAAGTGTAAAGTACTTGTTGGGGTGCCCTGCACAAAGTGGGTCTTTAGAAAATGTTTATGTCATCCAGCCACAGTGGCTCACGCCTGTAATCCCAGCAGTCTGGGAGGCCAAGGTGGGTGGATCACCTGAGGTCAGAAGTTAGAGACCAGCCTGACCCACATGGCGAAACCCATCTCTACTAAAAATACAAAGAAAAATTAGCTGGGTGTGGTGGTGGGCACCTGTAATCCCAGCTACTTGGGAGGCTGAGGCGGAAGAACTGCTTGAACCTGGGAGGCGGAGGTTACAATGGGCCCAGATGGTTGAACCCGGGAGATGGAGGTTGCAGTGAACTACTGCACTCCAGCTTGGGTGACAGAGCAAGACTCTGTCTTAAAAAAGAAAACGTTTATGTCTTCCTTCTCTCATCTATTCCCTGGCCAGGGTAGAAAATGTTTTATAGGCTGGGTGCAGTGGCTTATGCCTATAATCCCAGCACATTGGGAGGCCGAGGTGGGCAGATCCCCTCAGGTCAGGAGTTCAAGACCAGCCTGGCCAACATGGTGAAACCCCGTCTCTACTAAAACTACAAAAAATTAGCTGGACGTGGTGGCGGGTGCCTGTAATCCCAGCTACTCGGGAGGCTGAGGCAGGATAATCGCTTGAACCCGGAGGCGGAGGTTGCAGTGAGCTGACATCGCACCATTGCACTCCAGGCTGGGAGACAGAGCGAAACTCCGTCTCAAAAAAAAAAAAAAAAAAAAATTTATAATTCAAAAGAACGAGTACAAGCAAATCTACCTCTTGGGATACAGAAACATGTAGTTTCCTTGTGGGAGTACATAGATGTTACCATGTCTGCTATACATGAGCGTTTCAGTATCTTCAGTATGAATATCCCTGAAGCACAGGGAGCACTTGCCATCCTGTCCCAGTTACTATCTTGTGTAGAGGTTGAAGGTTTAGGGAGAGTCATGAAGTATGTCAGGTCACCAGGGAACTGTCAATTATTTACTGATGAGATATCAGATATGATATACGATTTAGACATTGGAGAGAACCTAACTCCCAGCATATGGTCAAAGGAGACATAGTGGTTTTTTATTAATGTTAAACCATTGCTTTTTTCCCTCTTACCTGAAAACTGACAAAAACAAAGTACTTTTCTGTTAAGGTTCTCTAATTCAAACTTCAGGATGGATGGGTTAGAAACTAGGCTTAAGTTTGTTTAAGATAATTGTGAGCAAAGGCTTTACTGTGTAAGTTAAAGGTAAATAGAATGAAGCTAGGCCTGGTGGCTCAGGCCTGTAATCCCAGCACCCTGGGAAGCCGAGGCAGGTGGATCACTTGAGGTCAGGAGTTTGAGACCAGCCTGGCCAACATGGCAAAACCTTGTTTCTACTAAAAATACAAAAAATTAGCCAGGCATCCTGGCATGCGCCTGTAATTCCAGCTACCTCAGAGGCTGAGGCAGGAGAATCACTTGAACCCGGGAGGTGGAGGTTGCAGTGAGCCAAGATCACACCACTGTACTCCAGCTTGGGCAAGAGTGAAACTCTGTCTCAATTTTTTAAAAAAGGGTAAATACGCTGGGCATGTTAGCTCACGCCTATAATCCCAGCACTTCAGGAGTCCGAGGCGGGTTGATCACGAGGTCAGGAGTTCGAGACCAGCCTGGCCAATATGGTGACACCTGTCTCCACTAAAATACAAAAATTAGCCAGGCGTGGTGGCGCGTGCCTGTGGTCCCAGCTACTCGGGAGGGTGAGGCAGAAGAATCACTTGAACCCGGGTTGCAGAGGTTGCAGTGAGCCGAGATCGCGCCATTGCACTCCAGCCAGGGATCTTTACTATTTTTCAAGTCCTAACGCAAGATCTATCTACCTTTTATGAAGCCTTTCTTAATCAGTTTTGCCCATCCTGACCTCATAGGGTTTTATTGTCTATACTACTTCTTGGACATTGAATCTTATACTGTCTTGTTTTATTACTTTGGTTGTAGTCATTCAACTGAAAATATGGTGCATATCTTTTCAATCTAACTAGATTGTACCCTCCTTGAGGCCAGGAACCTTATGTTGATATTTTGTTTCTCTACTACAGGCTCTAACGCAATCTTCAGTAAATATTATTGAATGAATAAATGAGTTATTCCAATGTTAATATTCATGTAAAGTTCTTAGAACGTGATCTGGCACATAGTAAACACTAGTAAACACTATCTGTTGTTATAGATAATAAATATATAGAAAATAAATAAATACATAAAAATTATAATTTATTACCTGAAATCAGAATCATATGACTAGCTGATGCCTGAATGTTCCTCTCATTCTACGCTTTGCTGATTATCATTTCTATTGTTACACTCAAAGATTTGGGGAATCTTAGAACTGAAATATTTCAGATTGCCTGATAAAATTACAGATATGGAAACTAGGCCTAGACAGGTACTCAAAACCCATGTAAGTTTCATTGCTTTTCTTAGGTGCCCAAGCTCAGAGTCTGCTACTTTTTTTGTTGTTTTTGTTCTTTGAGACAGGCTCTCCTTCTGTCACCCAGGCCGGAGTGCAATGGTGTGATCACAGCACCGCAACCTTGACCTCCAGAGTTCAAGCCTGAGCAGATTTGAGGCTCTCTGGTCCATCTCACTGTGACAGTGGTTCTCATCCTAGGGGCAGTTTTTCCCCCAGGGAACATTTGGCAATGTCTGGAGACATTTTTGGTTGTTATGCCTGGGGCATGTGCTACTGGCATCTAGTTGGTAGAGGCCAGAGATGCTGCTGAGTATCCTATAATGCACAGGACAGCACTGCTACAAATAATTATTTGGGCCGAAATGTCCATAGTACTAAAGACTGAGAAACTCTGTGCTATAGGTAGTCTTTTCCTTTTATTTAACCTTCATTAGAAGGCAGCCACCTGCTTCCCTGGTTAATGGGTTATCTTGTCACAGAAATTTCTTCTTACGAGATTTGTTCTTTATTTGATATTTCTTTTCTTTATATTTTGAGGAAAAAATTTATATAGTTCAAATATGTAGGAAAAATAAGCTTTGCAGAACAATTTCCCTCATATACATGCCCTTTAGAATTGTTTGAGGTAACTGTAAAAATTAATTGGAGATAGCTGTTACAGAAGCTTAACAGAGGTAGCCAGGTGTGGTAGCTCACGCCTGTAATCCCAGCACTTTGGGAGGCCGAGGCAGGTGGATCATGACATCAGGAGATCAAGACCATCCTGGCTAACACGGTGAAACCCCGTCTCTACTAAAAAATACAAAAAAGCAGCTGGATGTGGTGGCGGGCACCTGTAGTCCCAGCTACTCGGGAGGCTGAGGCAGGAGAATGGCTTGAACCCGGGAGGCGGAGCTTGCAGTGAGCTGAGATTGCGCCACTGCACTCCAGCCGGGGTGACAGAGCAAGACTCTGTCTCAAAAACAAAACAAAAACATACATGTGCATGTGTCTTTATAGCAGCATGATTATAATCCTTTGGGTATATACCCAGTAATGGGATGGCTGGGTCAAATGGTATTTCTAGTTCTAGATCCATTCATAATAGCAAAGACTTGGAACCAACCCAAATGTCCATCAGTGACAGACTGGATTAAGAAAATGTGGCACATATACACCATGGAATACTATGCAGCCATAAAAAAGGATGAGTTCATGTCCTTTGTAGGGACATGGATGCAGCTAGAAACCATCATTCTCAGCAAACTATCGCAAGAACAGAAAACCAAACACCGTGTGTTCTCACTCATAGGTGGGAATTGAACAATGAGATCACTTGGACACAGGAAGGGGAACATCACATACCGGGGCCTGTTGTGGGGTTGGGGGAGGGGCGAAGGATAGCATTAGGAGATATACCTAATGTAAATGACGAGTTAATGGGTGCAGCACACCAACATGGCACATGTATACATATGTAACAAACCTGTGTTGTGCACATGTACCCTAGAACATAAAGTATAATAAAATAAAAAATAAAAAAAACAACAACAAAAAACAACAAAAAAACAGAGGCTGGGCACAGTGGCTCATACCTGTAATCCCAGAACTTTAGGAGGCTGAGACAGGAGGATTGTTTTGAGCTCACGAGTTCGAGACCAGCCTGGGCAACATAGGGAGACCCCATCTCTACAAAAAAATTTAAAAATTAGCCAGGCATGGTGGCGTGCGCCTGTAGTCCTAGCTACTCAGGAGGCTGAGAATCACATGAACCTAGGAGGTTGAGGCTGCAGTGAGCCATGATTGTGCCACTGCACTCCAGCCTGGACAACAGTGAGACCTTATCTCTAAAGCAAAAAAAGAAGAAGAGATTAACAGACCTCTCAATGCCTTAGGAATAGTACTTTGACAGCCAACTCTTTTAGCTCAGTGTTCCCTGATGACTGTCAGGGTAGCAGAGGGGTTAAATGACAAGAGCTGGTTGCTCATTCCCAGCTGGAGTGGGAGAAAGGGCAGAATGGCAGCCTTCTTTCTAAAAGCTGTCCTCTGTAGCTGCTTTGCTCCCTCATTCTTCCTTATCTCGCTGCCCCATGTCCGAGGCTTGAAGTATACAATGATGACTGCTACTGATTGAACATTGTTAGGAACAAAGCCCTATGGAGTGGTCAGTACAATTCCTCCTCTAGCAAGAGCTACCAGAACTATGATCCACTTTCCAAAGTTGCCTGAAGGAAAACGCAAATATCCCAGTCTGCAGTTTAGAAGAAAATCCCAGATGTGTAGGCTGCTTTTTCATGAGTTTGCGGATCATCTTTTTCTTTCCCCTCACTAGTGCTCTTGCCTTCTCTCACTGGCAGTCACATGATGACATCTTGCTCCAGAAGCCATTTTAATCCTTATTTAATGTTTGTACTCTAAAGTGATTCTTTTCTGAATGACTGGGAGCTTCAAGTTTCAAGGTCATAATTAACTTTAGCACTGGTTCCTGTGTGATTTAGGTGCTTATGCAAGTAAATACAAATGGCCAACTGAAATTTTATTTATATCAAGACATCTTGCCATTGTTTTTAACAAGAAAAGATAAAGGAGTCACTGAGCCTACTCTGACTTTTCTGAATGTATTTATAGTTTATTTAAGATTTCTCTGGCCGGGCGCGGTGATGCATGCCTATAATCCCAGCAATTGGGAGGCCAAGACAGGAGGATCGCTTGAGCCCAGGAGTTAGAGACCAACCTGGGCAACGTGGTGAGATCCTGTTTTTACAAGTAACTTTTAACAATCACCCAGGCTGGCTGGGCACGGTGGCTCACGCCTGTAATCCCAACCCTTTGGGAGGCCGAGGGGAGACAGATCACTTGAGATTAGGAGTTCTAGAACAACCTGGCTAACATGGTGAAATCCCATCTCTACTAAAAGTACAAAAATTAGCTGGGCGTGGTGGCACACGCCTGTAATCCCAGCTACTCCGGAGGCTGAGGCAGGAGAATCACTTGAATCTGGGAGATGGAGGTTGCAATGAGCCGGGATCATGCCACTGCACTCCAGCCTGGGTGACAGAGTGAGACTCTGTCTCAAAAAAAGAAAAAAAAAGAAAAAAATTAACTGGACCATGGTGGTGTGCACGTGTGGTCCCAGCTACTCAGCAAGCTGAGGCAGGAGGATTGCCTGAGCATGAGAGGCTGAGGCTGCAGTGATCTGTGACTGCGCCACTGCACTCCAGCCTGAGTGACAGAGTGAGACCATGTCTCAAAAAAAAAAAAAAAATTTCTCTTAGGTGAGTCAGTAAAATGTAGTATTTCTAGCTTTCGATCAAATAGGATTTCTGAGGTTTCTAAACATTTCTCTTCTTTCAACTGGGCCTAATAAAATTTTCTATATGACTTTTCAGTTGCAAGAAAATTCCTTTGCAAGAACATAGCCTGCATACCACATTAAATGAAGGTGGTGTGCCTTGAGATCTAACCTTCCTGAGAAGAGAGTCAGAGTTGTGTATGTTCTATACAGCAGTCGGTTCATCGGTGCTTAGAACTTATACAGTGCTCAGCAGTACCCTCCAAGAAGAGATTTGGAATCTCAGATGGCCTTGATTGGTTGGATAGGTAATCAGACAAAAACAAAATGAATTTTAATTGTTATGAATATAGACCCACTAAATCAGTGAGAACCTGTGTAAACACAAATCAAGATTTTGTCTAAGGATGGTAAAAATACATATCTGGGGCTGTGGCTGCCTGAAAGTTAAATGAGAGTTAAATATTTTAAATACGAAATAACTTTTGAAACCAGCATGACACTACAACTACCATTATTACTAATAGCTAACTTTCACCGAGTACTTACTTCAGCCAACATTGACCTAAACCCTTTACATTGATCTGAGCCCATTTACCCAGCAGATGCAAACAGGATCAGAGAAAGCACAAGATCATCTTTCCTCCCTAGGTCAACTGAACAGTAAGCAGTAGCATAACAGGGCCCATCCCACCAGCTCAGGTGCCAGGCTGTTTGCAGCTCTACCTGTGATGCTTATACCTCATGTAAAATTCTGGCGTCCATGTTTTCTGAGCCTTAAGGAAACAAGAGCTGTTTCTTAGGATATAAATAGATACGTGTGAATGTTACAAATGCAATGGGTAGAAGATATATATTTTTTCTTTGTTTAAAGCAAAAACATGGCCAGGCACAGTAGCTCACGCCTGTAATCCCAACACTTTGGGAGGCGGAGGTAGATCACTTGAGGTCAGGAGTTCAAGACCAGCCTGGTCAACATAGTGAAACCCCATCTCTACTAAAAATACAGAAAAATTAGCCAGGCATGGTGGCAGGCACCTGTAATCCCAACCACTAAGGAGGCTGAGGCAGGAGAATTGCTTCAACCCCAGGAGACGGAGGTTATAGTGAGCCAAAATCACGCCACTGCACTCCAGCCTGGGTGACAAGAGCGAGACTCCATCTCAAAAAAAAAAGCAAAAACATTTAAATTTGACTTGTATTTAGAATTGTTTTAAAAACACTTATTGGAGGTCCACATATGTGCATAGGAAGAAGTATTCTAATCTTGGTAGGAAACATTAACATCAGTTTAGTATACAATTTTCTAATTTGAACCCACATGTGGAATTTAGAGAACTGGAATTTTATTTTAGCGCATTTAGATGAAATTGTCAAACATTATACCTGTAAGACAGATTTTTAAAATCTTTTAGTGCTGTAAATCAGTGTCAGTAAGATTAATATTATATCATGAGCAAGAATCATGTGTAGAAATAACAAAAATTGCTTTCCTGGTTTTTAGATGTGTGGTTTTTAACAACAGAGGAGTGGCGGGGGAGAATCTCTTGGTAAGTAAATTTAAAAGACAACAGTCTTAACTTTTTAAAGAATCATTTATAGTTTTATAACAAAAAAGCATATTCTTTTTATTTAAAATAACTCTTTGTTTACATAAGCAATACAAATTTATCATACAAAAATACAGATGTGGAAAAAAAGGAAATTTACAAGACCCATAATTACATAACCAGGGAAATTCCCTTAGTCTGTGTTCATTCAGATTTCATATATAAATAGAATTTATGTAATATATTTCTATTTTTATAAAATTTAAGATTCTATTTTGTAACTAAACTTTTGTATTTACTACATTTTAACATCAATAATTATTCACCTACATCATTTTTTTTCTACCCTCTCAACCCAGCTTTTCCTGACTCTGGGAAGAACTGGGAAGAGAAGGCCTCATTTTTAGTGCAAAACACATTTTCTTTAAAAATTAACCAATGCAAAACAAATTAATACAGTGATTTTTTTTTCCACTTACGAAATTTACATTTGTTATGAAACAATTTTGTATGTTATATTTGTGTTTTGCCAGCTGAAGTTTACATGGTGGAAATGTTATTGAAACCTTTTAAAATTTATACCAGGTCTTTTTTCCCCCCGTCTAATTCTGAGGTTTTGCTAGGATAGATCGTTCACCTCTTAGAAAATCACTCTATCTGATGTTTAAATCCGTGAGTTGGAATGAGAAATATTCCACTCGCTAAAATTTTCTTCAGCTTTTTAACTTTTTACAATCTCAGCAGGTCAAAGGCAATTCTACTAGGATTGAAAGAAACATTTTGGGGGTCATTGATAGAGAATGACATTAAGACTATAAATAATTAAGTCATGCTGGAAATAAAAATTTACAGTCAGGTCACAAATGTCAACACTTTATAAGAACTTGGGAAGAAAAAACCTCTTGTACTTTGCTTTACAGTGACTTAGGCACTGGAGGAAATGAAGATCAATACGATTTCGAAAGCAAAAGTAATAGAGTGTTATGGTCTCACTTAAGTGCCTTGTAATAAATAGTTTGATGTGAAGGTTCACATTTCCTCATTCAGTCCAGCCCTTTAGGAACCTCGTAGACAGATAGTACTCTAAAGGGGAAAGATTTGAATGTGTCACTGTGGCCCTGGCCCAGACAAATCGTTTTGAACAGCTCCTGTCTGCTGTGCATTCTTCTAGGACACAAAGCGGGGGAAGACATGGTCTGAGGCTCTCAAGGAGATAATGTGCTGCAAAGCCGAGCTCGTTAGTTCTTTATGAAGTGAGGGACAAAGATCTGTTCATTCAGCAAAGCCATGGTGTGTGCCTGTTAAATAAGACACTGTGCAAGGCAATAGGGTGAAGATATACATATTAATGAGACACAGCCCTGATCTTTAGGAGCTCAAACTTTAGTTGTGGGAGAGAGAGTCAAGTCCATAAAAATATACACAGTGCTAAGTGTAACAGTAGCCTTTGTTAAGGCTACAGAGCACAAAGGGAAAGAGTAACAAAGCGCCTTGGGGAGGTGGGAGAACTTAGAGAGGAGGTAGCATTCTGAGTTGGATCTTGAAGGCTGTGATATTGAACCTCCAAAGGGGAGAGAGAGGCTCTCTCAGCGCAAAGACCAAGGTATTATAAAGTGCATGCAATAGCAACTACTTACTATGGCTGGATGATGATGATAATTTTATCTAATATTTATGTAATCTGTAGAATGTATCAGTTATGTCTTTTCCTATTTAATCTTCAGAAATAGAAACAGCCCAATGATTTAGGTAAGTATAACCCCCATTATCCCCCATTTCCTTTTGGAGACAGGGTCTTGCCCTGTTGCCCAGGCTGGAGTGTAGTGGCACAATCACGGCTTACTGTAGCCTCGACCTCCTGGGCTCAAGTAATCCTTCCATCTCAGCTTCCCAAGTAGGTGGAACCAGAGGTGTGTGCCACCATGCCTGGCTGATTTTTTATTTATTTGTTTTTTGTTTGTTGTTGTTGTTGTTGTTGTTTGTAGAGATGGGGTCTCACTCTGTTGCCCAGGCTGCTCTTAAACTCCTGGGCTCAAGCGATGCTCCCACAGTGCTGAGATTCCAGGTGTGAGCCATTGCACCTGGCCCTGTCCTGCGTTTTACAGATAAAGAAAACAAGACACTGGTAGGTTAGGAACTTACCCCTCCCAATCAATGGCAGAGCCAGGATTCAGACCCAGATGATCTAACTATGTGCTTATGTTCTTGACCATTATGCTGTATGCTTTCTTACTATTCTGGAAGTGGCAGGAATTTTTCTAGAAGGGTAGGGCCAGATTTTGAAGAATCACATGTAGAATCCTAAGAAACCTGGTAGTGAATCATTGATATTTTGAAGCAAGGGCATAATTTGATCATGGTCATGTTTTAGAAAGAGAACCATGGCAGTGGTGTGTAGGAAAGAAAGAGATGGAGGGGAAGGAGGCTGGAGGCTGGAGGCTGGGAGGCCAGTTAGAAAGCAGTTACTACAGACCTACATGGAGTTTGGAGTTTGAAAGCAGATGGAAGGGGAATAAAGAAGAAAGAACAAAAATGAGTAGTATTCATGGGGAAGAAAATAGTGTTAGCTGTATTGTGGGAAGTAAAGACAAGGGAGTCAAAGGTAATATTTCTAGCTTGGCTGGCTGATGGAAGATGCTGGTATTTGAAATAGGAAATTAAGAAGAATTTGTAAGATTATGATGTAACAAAGATAACAGAGTCCGTTTTAGAGGGTTAGGGTGCTTTTAGATCATCTCGGTGGAAATTTTTAGTAAGTTTGTGGATGTACTGGACTGGCTTTCAGGAGAAAATAGGCAAGCAAGAGAGAGACAGACTGAGATCAGTGTGCAGGTAGAAGCTCAAGAGTAGTTGACATTAGTTAGGGCATGTGTAGAGTAAAAGGGGAGACTGATGGTTAGAAGCTTAAGAAACAACAGGCTGGGAGTGGTGGTTCACACCTGCAGTCCCAACACTTTGGGAGGCCCAGGTGGGAGGATCACTTGAGCCCAGAAGTTGAAGATCGGCCTGGGCAACATATTGAAACCCTGTCTCAAATATATATGTGTGTGTATATATATGATATACATATAAGATATATTGTGTATATATATTATATATAATATATATAATATATAGTATATATTATATTATATATAATATATTGTGTATATTATATATTATATATATATTTTAAAAAGAAAAAAACAAATAGGAAGGAAGAGAGAAAAAGAGAAGGATGCTTTAAAAACATTCTCTCCTTAGCATTTAAAGTTAATTAGAAATTTGCTTTGAAATAGTATAGCAACCCAGTAATTTTCAGCCCATAAGCTTTAATTGTATTTTTGAAAAACCTCCAAGAAGAATTCACTGAGTTCTAAGTAAGATAAGAGTAGCTGGGTCTCTGGAGTCTTACACAGTATGTCAGTTAAATTTTGATTAACTAGTACCCCCCAGCAAATATGTGTCTCAGAATAGCTAATAACACACTAAGCTGTTAGAGTTACAGTCTGGCAGGCAGCTTGGGTTTGTGTAGCAGAAAGGACCTTGGACTCAGTAAGAAGTCCCAAGTTCAAGTTCTGTTGTCACCACTAACCAGCTATAAGTGGTAAAGTACAAGTCAAATAACCTTTCTGTTTCTCTTTTTCTTAACTGAAATATGATAATAATGTGTACTTGCCACCTCACAAGGTTGTTTCAAGTTCACGTGAAATAATAAACATGAGGCTGAGCACGGTGGCTCACACCTGTAATCCCAGCACTTTAGGAGGCTGAGGTGGGAAGATCACTTGAGGCCAGGAGTTCGAGATCAGCCTGGCCAATATAGTAAAACCCCATCTCTGCTAAAAAATACAAAAAATTGGCCGGGCGCGGTGGCTCAAGCCTGTAATCCCAGCACTTTGGGGGGCCAAGATGGGCAGATCGTGAGGTCACGAGATCGAGACCATCCTTGCTAACACGGTGAAACCCCGTCTCTACTAAAAAATACAAAAAACTAGCCGGGCGAGGTGGCAGGCACCTGTAGTCCCAGCTACTCGGGAGGCTGAGGCAGGAGAATGGCATAAACCCGGGAGGTGGAGCTTGCAGTGAGCTGAGATCCGGCCACTGTGCTCCAGCCTGGGCAACAGAGCGAGACTCTGTCTCAAAAAAAAAACCAAAAAACAAAAAACAAAAAATTAGCCGGGCATGGTGCTACATACCTGTAGTCCCAGCTACTTAGGAGGCTGAGGCAGGAGAATCATTTGAACCCAGGAGGTGGAGGTTACAGTGAACCAAGATGTCATCACTGCACTCCAGCCTGGGTGACAGAGCAAGAATCCATCTCAAAAACAAACAAACAAAAAGAAAGAAACAGTAAACTTGAAATATCTTGTAAAATAAAACTTTTTAGGGCCGGGCACAGTGGCTTATGCCTGTAATCCCAGCACTTTGGGAGGCTGAGGCAGGCAGATCACTTGAGCCCAGGAGTTCAAGACCAGCCTGGCCAACATGGCGAAACCCCATCTCTATTAAATTTAAAAAATAATAAAAAACAAAAACAGGCCAGGCACGGTGGGTCACGCCTGTAATCCCAGCGCTTTGGGAGGTCGAGGTGGGTGGATCATGAGGTCAGGAGTTCGAGACTGGTCTGGCCAACATGGTAAAATTCCGTCTCTACTAAAAATACAAAAATTAGCCGGGCATGTTGGTACATGCCTGTAATCCCAGCTACTTGGAAGGCTGAGGCAGGAAAATCACTTGAACCGAGGAGGCGAAGGTTGCAGTGAGCCCAGATCGTGCCACTGCACTCCAGCCTGGGTGACAGAGCGAGACTCTGTCTCAAAATAATTTAATTAATTAAAATTAAAATTAAATAAAGTTTTTTATAACTCAAGGCATAATTGCTACTGTATTAACTCATTAGATCATTAGGGTATAAGAAGTATACATTTAATTAATTTACTTCCTTGAAATTCTTTTTTAAAGTACTTGTTCTAAAAGGATATAATTATAATTACCTTTGGTCATTCTACATCCTTATTATTCTTTTTTGAGTTGGATCAAAAAATGAGATGTTAATATTGATTATTAGAGTTAGCATTGATATTTAGATCTCTTGATAATCCTGCTTCTGTCTTCAAGCTAAGAACAATTACTGTGTCATACTAGAGGAACTCTGATGCTTATTTATACCTCACCTTGTTCCAGAAAGAATTTAATGTAGCTCAGACCCAGAGTAAGCGAGACTTTAGGGTAGGCATAAAAAAGAACAAAGATGAATCAGCAGAGATCAAACAGGAAGGAACTGTCTCTAACAGAAATTAGCTCACAGGAACTAGCAAAGGTGAAATGAAATTTAGGGTAAGCAGTTCTCCTAGGAGTGGAAATGTTAGAGATATACTTAGAATTTACAGCGATTACTATGGCTCCTACAAAGGAGAATAAGGAAGCGGAAATTTTCCACTGCCATTGTGTCCTCATTTCCAATTAGTTATTGTAGGATTGAGGAAAAGCCAAAGGCCTTTCTTACTAGGAAATGAGCATCGTGTACTAACCTTTTCTCCTTGGGTCTGTTTCCTACAGTAGACAGACACCCGAGTCTCGGTAGAGCAAACCTCAGATATCCCCGTCGGGTTCTAGGAGCCTTGGAATAGATGGGACTTTTTCTTCTGCCCTGCAGATTGGTTTTCAAGGATAGGAATCCAGGTTACCCACAAATTCCCTGATATTGTTGATTACTTTGTGAACTTGTTTAGGAATGGCAACTTACAGATAACTTAGCCAAAATTTGTTGAAAGCTCTTTTTAGTTATAGGATCTATAACTAAAAGCTGTAAATTTAGTTGTACATCCTATAACTAATATTCAAAATAGGCAAATATGTAGACACAGAAAGCGATTTTTAGTTACAGGATCTTGGGTTCCCTATTTTTAGTTATAGGATCATGCAGACTTCTGTGTTCCTAACCCAATAAGAAAAGCATCCTAGCCACTTTGGAAAATAGTCTGGCAGTTCCTCCAAAAGTTCAAATAGAGTTACCATATGACCCAGAAATTCCTGAAATGAAAATATATGTTCTCACAAAAACTTATACATGGGCCAGGCACAGTGGCTCATACCTGTAATCCCAGCACTTTGGGAGGCCGAGGCAGGAGGATCACTTGAGTCCAGGAGTTCAAGACCAGTCTAGGAAACATAGTGAGACCTACCTTGTCTCCACAAAAACAAAAAATAGCCAAGTGTGGTGGCATGTGCCTGTTATCGCAGCTCCTTCGGAGGCTCGGTGCAGGAGGACCGCTTGAGCCCAGGAGTTTGAGGCTTCAGTGAGCCATGTTTGTACCATTGCACTCCAGCTTGGGCAATAGAGACCCTGTCTCTAAAAAATAAAAATAGGCCAGGCGCAGTGGCTCACACCTGTAATCCCAGCACTTTGGGAGGCCAAGGCAGGTGGGTCACAAGGTCAGGAGATCGAGACCATCCTGGCTAACACGGTGAAACCCCGTCTCTACTAAAAATGCAAAAAAAAAAAAAAAAAATTAGCCAGGCATGGTGGTGAGCGCCTGTAGTCCCACCTACTCGGGAGGCTGAGGCAGGAGAATGGTGTGAACTCAGGAGGCGGAGCTTGCAGTGACTAGATTGCGCCACTGCAGTCCAGCCTCGGCATCAGAGCGAGACTCTGTCTCAAAAAAAAAAAAAAAAGGAATGAAGTCTTGAATGCATGGATGCACTTTGAAAGCATTATGCTAAGTGAAGAAGCTCATCTCAACAGACCACATACTGTATCAGTCCATTTATATGAAATATTCAAAATAGGCAAATCTATAGACACAGAAAGTAGATTAATGATCACCTAAGCCTTGAGGTGGAGAATGATTGCTAATAGTAGGAGGTTTCTTTTTGGTGTGATAAAAATATTCTTAAATTTTGATGGCACAATTCTGAATATATGAAAAACCATTGACTTGTACCTGAATTATGGTATGCAAATTACATCTCATAAAACTTTTAAAAAGAAAATCCTCCTTTAAGTGCTTTCTAGTTCAAGTTAGAGCTGGCTCAGCAGTTAAGGGAGGGCCAAGAAAGTCAAGCAGAAGCTGGAAAATAATTTAAAGCGGCACTGCCCAAAATGTGGCCTGTGGACCAACTCTGTTCCTCAGGGTACCTGACTCCAGCCCCAGACAAGATGAGGAGCTGAGATGGAATGTAAGCCAACTTAGGGCCGGATGCGGTGGCTCATGCCTATAATCCCAGCATTTTGGGAGGCCAACGCTGGTGGACCACTTGAGGCCAGGAGTTTGAGACCAGCCTCGCCAACGTGATGAAACCCCATCTCTACTAAAAATACAAAAATTAGCTGGGTGTGGTGGCGCATGCCTGTAATCCGTTACTTGGGAGGCTGAGACAGGAGAATCATTTGAACCCAGGAGGCAGAGGTTGCAGTGAGCCAAGATCACACCACTGCACTCCAGCCTGGTCAGCAGAGTGAGACTCAGTCTCAAAAAAAAAAAAACAAAACCCCACCTCATTCCATAGATGAGGACACCTCTGGAGAAGTGGGGTGACAGTCAGAAGTCATAAAGCTGATTAGTGGTCTTATGGCAGGAACTCGGGCTGTGCAGCCTAGCGTCTTGACTTTTCAATACTGGCTTCCAGTCAAGTCAGCCTGAAAATCTGGGAATAGACGGAAGGAGGGTTTTCAGAGAGAGGATTATCCCCCTAACCTCAGATTCTTTGGAGTTAAAGACTCAGGTCTCGAGAAATCTGTTCTTGTTTCCTATTAGCTTTTCCTCCTTAGCTTTTCCAGGGAAGCTAGTAGTGTAGGAGGGACTTAGAGCTCTTCCCCCACCCCATCACCCCAGCTCTTCCACCCCACCCCACCATAGGCCATTTCCTGAAAAAGGCATTTAGAAAGGATTAAGGGACCTCCCTGATAGCCTGAGGAAGGAGGAGTATAGAGGTCAGGGCCGGCCAGGGCACAATTCAGTTTCAAACTTCTACTTTTAGGCAGTGCCTTTCTCACAGTACCTCCCTACTGGACATACTGTTCCACCCAAGTTGGCCCTTTCCTAAGTGCTTCAAAATAACCTGTCCCTGCTCCCCTTACCTTCATCTATGTAACAACCCAAAAAGGCTGGTCTCAGCCAGGTGTAGGTGTGAACACATTTAATCCTTGAGAATTTTCTCCCAACATTGATGGGTCCAGTCCAATAATAACAAAAATTTTAAATGTAGAAGATTGGCTGGGCACGGTGGCTCAAGCCTGTAATCCCAGCACTTTGGGAGGCCGAGATGGGCGGATCATGAGGTCAGGAGATCAAGACCATGCTGGCTAACACGGTGAAACCCCGTCTCTACTAAAAAATACAAAAAATTAGCTGGGCGAGGTGGCGGGCGCCTGTAGTCCCAGCTACTCGGGAGGCTGAGGCAGGAGAATGGCGTGAACCCAGGAGGCGGAGCTTGCAGTGAGCTGAGATCCGGCCACTGCACTCCAGCCTGGGCGACAGAGCGAAACTCCGTCTCAAAAAAAAAAAAAAAATGTAGAAGATTGTGGCCAGACGTGGTGGCTCACGTCTGTAATCCCAGCACTTTAGGAGGTCAAGCCAGAAGATCACTTGAGCCCAGGAGTTGGAGACCAGCCTGGGCAACATAATGAGACCTTATCTCTACAAAAAAATTTAAAAATTAGCTGGGTATGGTCATGGTGGCATGAGCCTGTAGTCCCAGCTACTCAGGAGGTTGAGGCAGGAGGATCGCTTGAGCCCAGGAGGTCAAGGCTGCAGGGAGCCATGATCATGCCACTGCACTGCACCCTGGGCAACAGAGCAAGAACCTAGCTCAAAAAAAAAAAAAAAAAGTTCAAAATAAAAGAGAAAGAATGTTTTGTTGAATAATGGAAGAGTTTTAGAAATAATAATTTAATAGCTAGCTGTCATGCTTAATATGTGTCAGGTGATCCTGTAAGAGATGAGATGTTTGGAAGTACTTCCCCATATACTTCAAGGAATCCAAGAAGTTCAGACACACATAGAACTAGATTTCCCTTCTCCCAAGTCATTCCAGATAGGTTTTATCATTTTTACCACTGCAGCAGCCTCCTCTTGGCTTAGCTCTCACCCTACTTATTCTCTTGGTGCAGAGGTTCTCAACTCTGGCCTCCCATTAGAGTCCCCTGGGAAGCACTGAAAACTACTGCTCCCTGGTCAGGAGTTGGGGCTCACACCTATCATCCCAGCACTTGAGAGGCCAAGGCGAGTGATTGCATGAGGCCAGGAGTTTGAGACCAGCTTGGCCAACATGGTGAAACCCCTTCTCTACTAAAAGTACAAAAATTAGCCAGGCATGGTGGCGGGTGCTCTAATCCCAGCTACTCAGGAGGCTGAAGCAGGAGAATCGCTTGAACCCAGGAGACGGAGGTTGCAGTGAGCTGAGACTGTGCCAATGCACTCCAGCCTAGGCGACAGAGCAAGACTCTGTCTCACAAAAACAAAAACAAAAAAACAGCCGGGCACGGTGGCTCACATCTGTAATCCCAGCACTTTAGGAGGCCAAGGTGGGCGAATCACCTGAGGTCGGAAGTTCCAGACCAGCCTGACCAACATGGAGAAACCCCATCTCTACTAAAAATACAAAATTAGCCAGACGTGGTGGCTCATGCCTGTAATCCCAGCTACTGGGAGGCTGAGGCAGGAGAATCGCTTGAACCTGTGAGGCGGAGGTTGCGGTGAGCTGAGATCGTGCCATTGCACTCCAGCTTGGGCAACAAGAGCGAAACTCCATCTCAAAAAATACTGATCCCTGAACCCCAACCCCCAGAGATTCTGATTCATTTGGTCTGGGGTGGAGTCCAAGTATCTGTAATTTATTTTAAACACTCCTTGGAGAGTCTAATGTGCAAACAGGGCTGAAAATCCCTGGGAGGTGATGAGTAGTCCTGCATGTGATAGCCTCCATGACCCAGGTGAGTCACGAGATTTGCCTCTTAGGAGCCTGGACCGAAAATAACTCCTGGCTGACCTGCTCTAAGCCACTAACAAAACTGCTCATTTATTGGTGTAGCTTGTACAACATGACATCATGAGCATGTACGGCAGCCATCTGGAGCGTTGGCAGGAATGTGGCACAGAGGCCAGCCTCCAAGCTGGCCAGGATATTTCCTGGGGCCCTTTGTTTTATGGTTAGTTGTTTTTAAAAATTAGCAAACTCCCAGGCAAATTTAGACAGTTGGTCATTTAATATGTCTATCAATGACTGGGTGAGATGATTGTTCATTAAACTGCTGATTTTACTTATGTGCAATTAATTTTTCTTCTCTCTGACTCCTTAATTAATTAACTCATATTCCAAAAATAAAATCAATTTTCCTAGGGACAACTTAGGCAGTTTACTAGGTACTGGACAGGGGATGGGTGAAATGAAAAACACGTTACACTGTAGAGATCAATTATAGAGTGTAATTAGTCCTGTTTTAAAAGGATTATTCATTCTGGGGAGGCCCACAACCACACAGGAATCACAGAGTTCATTTAAATGCATCTTATCAAATATTTGAGTACAGATCATTAAGTACTTGAGAGAGGAATACACAACGAAATGCTCTGAGATCCTGATGATCATCAGACATTACAGTTAAGTAAATATGAAACGTAAATGATTTTTTACGAGGCATTCATGTGTCTTTTTCAGTTTTCACTTTGCTGGACAGAAAACTAAAATTCTAGATAGCTTAGTTCAGCGTTGGAAGTGCGGTAACCCCAGCCCTGAGAGAGAAGGATTCTGAGTTATGGCTTCCACAACAGATTAGCAAATTAATCTCCTCCAAGAATAGCTAGGGAGAGTCTGGCTACCTGATTAACAGAGGGAATTTTAAAATTTGAGTCTAGGTCAAAAATTGTTTTTTTAATGAAGAGAATTAATTCTAAAACAGATTTTCTAAATCTGGTACAAGAAAATTGTCTTTCAGGTTAGGAGAAATCAGTTTGTCAGCTTTTAAGAAGCCTTAGTTGATTAAGAAGGATAAATTAGATGTAGTCCATAGGTAAATAGAAAATATATACTTTATTGTTTTTCTTTTATATATGAATAATAGTAATTATGTTTCATTCTCTTAAGTGCATTTTTTAAAACTAACCTCTTTCAGCCATTAAATTACTGTTGTTGGCCAGGCATGGTGGCTCACGCCTGTAATCCCAGTACTTTGGGAGGCTGAGGCAGGAGGACTGCTTGAGCCCAGGAGTTTGAGACCAGCCTGAGCAACATAATGAGACCTCATTTCTATAAAAAATAATGATAATAAATAAATTACTGTCATTGCTCTCTGATCATAGTCACAGTTGGATAATTTAAACAACCTTGGTTTGTAATTATTATCAAACTATTCTAACTTATTGAATGTTTATGTCCAAATATCTGCTGGAAGTGATATATCTTGTGGATTTTTCACATTTTTCCCATCCTCACCCCACCCAGAAGGAGTTTCACCACCCAGCAGAATCCTCCCAGGTCTTCCTTCATCCCTCTTCTGATTAGATGTGATTTCATCTACCCGAAGGATAGCTGCCAGTTGCATTAGTAGCCCGAGTAACAGAATTTAACCAGAGTCTTTTGTCTAAAAAGCTTCCAGTTGTATCTTCAGGCCTGAAGATGGTTTCTGCAGAGCCTGCCGATTCAATTTACTGCCCCTTAACTGTCTTTGCTGTGTGTTCTGAGTGAATCTTTAATGGGTCCCAAGTTCTGTAGGCTCTGCTTATTTCTAACTTCAGATCATGTGAAGAAGGAAGGCAGATGATGTTTCCTGTTGGAACCCATCAAGTAGCAAGAGGCTGTGTGGTAGAACTGCATAGTTGTGCATATCAGAACTTATTAATTGGTCTCCTCCCTTTTAGTCCTGTGTATCAGTTCAGTTTGACAAGGGTTTATTAACAGAGCTAGAGGTGAAAAGACAGTGATAGAGACTCACGTGGGACAGGGCATGGAGCAGGCTGGACAGGGCAATTAGGAGCAGGATTGAGAACAGCTGTGAGATCCTAAAAGACAGGGGCCAAGTCTCACCTATTGTGACATTTATTTATTTTTTTGAGACAGGGTCTCACTCTGTCACCCAGGCTGGAGTGCAGTGGCATGATCTTGGCTCACTGCAACCTCCGCTTCCCGGGTTCAATCTATCCTCCCACCTCAGCCTCCCAAGTAGTTAGGATTACAGGCATGCGCCACCATGCCTGGCTAACTTTTGTATTTTTTGGTAGATGGGGGTTTCACCATGTTGGCCAAACTGGTCTTGAACTCTTGACCTCAAATGATCTGCTCTCCTCAGCCTCCCAAAGTGCTGGGATTACAGGTATGAGTCACCATGCACAGCCTTGTTGTGGCATTTATTCCATGCACAATTTCAACAGGCAGGGTTGACAGCGAAGGACTCCAGGCAGGTGGAGGTCACACAGGTGGCAAGGATATTAAGGGGCCTAGCAGGCAAGAGAACAGTATCCCATTGGTCTGTGTCTGTACATTGGAGAAATAATAAAACACAGAGCTGGAAGGGTTGCTCGGCATCATATTGTGGAAAGTCTTGAATGCTTGGCAGAGGCTTCATTCAGTAGGCAGTGGAAAGCTAATGAGAAATTTTAAGCAGAAAGACCGTCATGATTACAGCTGGAAGCGTTCATTAGGAAGATTAATCTGATAGTGCATTGAATGTGGGATTGTGAATGATTATCAGGAAAATCTGGGAGTTAACCAGTTAAGAAGTTTTGTGGCAGTCCAGGTGAGGGGCAAAAAGGCCTTGTAGCAAAGACAGCTGGTGCTACATCCTTACCCCTTGGCACTTACCATTCCCATGTATGCCTTTTTGAGGGCTTCCTGCATCTCTGTGACTGGGGGCCTTCTCTAGCCACTGGAGCTGCTGGAACTAAGTTTAGGGCAGACAAGAAGTACCGGGGAGTTAACATCCTCCAGGATAGCCTTCAACCAGTGGCTGAAAGGGAATTGGTGGATAAATAGCTCACTTGCCACTGGTGCGGATCTTGTAAGCCTTGTTCGACAGTCTCCCAGACTATCTCAGGGAGCTTGAGTCCCAGTTGCCCACAGCCATAAACTGCCTGGTATATTTTTCTTACTGACTTCCTGCCTTTCCTGACTCACTCTGCCACTCTCCTGCGGGTGCTTCCTGGTGTCGCCTTCCAAATGAACTGCTGGCACTCACATCCTTGCTTCAGGGGCCCTTTTGAGAGAAGCCAACTTACCAGCCCTGTACTAGAGTGGAGAGGAGTTTCCTTTCACTGAAAAGGAAGAAGCTACAGGATTGGGCAGTTTATCAGCTATGCGGTTAAGGGAGAGGGAGAAGGCCATGTCGCCCACAATTTTAACTAAAAAAATGTAAATGCTGTATATAGGGAAATGGGAAGTTAGGAGAAACGTTGGGAGTTTTCATGAAGACGAAAATGAGTTAATCTTTGTGCATTTTGAGTCTGAAGTACTGGTAGAACATTATAGGGCAGCTGCCTGCTGGAACTTGGAAATTTGGATCTGGAGCTGAGGATGAAAGTGACAGTGGAGGTTTAGGTTCAGTCACTGAGGAGAGGTGGTTGATGAAGATATGGGAGTAGATGAGAGCTTCAAGAACTGGGTATTGACCAGAAAATAAGCAGATATAAGCCTAAGATAAAACCTTTGAGAATGAATACCTACCTGCATTTGGGGTTGGGGGAAAAGTGACAGTGACTGGGTAGGAAATGGAAAGCTAGCAGAGCCACCGGGGAAGCCAGGGGAGGAGCTAGCAGGAGGCTGACTATGATGGAAAGGTTCCAGATTTGCTGAGTTTCAGAGTTCTGGAAACTGTCAGTCTATACCATTGGATCATTATGTATTGAGGCATAAGGAGCTTTATATAGTTTATTTATTCATTTTGAGACAGTCTCAATCTGTCACCAAGGCTGGAGTGCAGTGTCATGATCACAGCTCACGGCAGCCTCTACCTCCCAGTCTCAGGTGATCCTCTACCACACCTGGCTAATTCGTTTTTTGTTTTTTGTTTTTTTTTTTAAGAGACGGGGGTCTTGCTGTGTTGCCCAGAGTGCTCTCAAACTGCTGGGCTCAAGCGATCAGCCCATCTCAGCCTCCCGAGTAGCTGGGACTACAGGCATACGGCACTACACCTGCCTAGCTTTACATATTTTAACATTTTAAGTGTCTATTGCAGTGTAGCACAGCTGGGGCTATATGGCTATACTATTATAAAAGAAAATAATATATCAGATTGTATAGTGCTTTATCTAGAATGAAGGCAGTGCCAGAAATCCACACTCCTTCATTGGCAATATCATCAGTATTGATCTTAATGCAATCTATTTGGAGAAAAACATTTAGGGAAAAATCAGTCCCTGTATCTGAGGGTACCAGATATTGATTGATTCACTCTATACCTCATGGAACCCTGGTGCTTTACAAGAATTAGGTTCTTACTACAAACATATAATGCAGCCTCTGCTAATTTGTGACCTTTGGCAAATTACTCAACCTTGCCGGGCCTTAATTTCCTTATGTACAAATAAGGAACCAAGTGACATCTATGGTCCTTTTGACACAAAGATTCTGTGATCCTAGCAGTTTTCCTTAGGGCATTTTTCTTATGCCCTAACTCTGTATGTGTCTATATGTATGCATTCTTACATATACACATATAGTTAAAGCCTGTATAATAGCAATATATGTTGGGGACTATTCATAAGTAATTCAGAAATTTTAAAGCTGTGCAGTGTGAATAGACTCACCTGTAATCAAAATGCTGAGTAAGGATGATTTCATCACCCAGGTTCTCATGACAAATTCTGAAGTCATTATGAATGAGCCTAGTATAAAATATTTTCTATTTAGATTTTACATTGAATTTGTGCTCCCCTTTGTGATTGAAGTGCATTCAATCACAAAGTTTTTTTTTTTTTTAAAGTATCTGAGCATAGTCACTTATTAGCTGTTAAGATGTTACAGGAGTTATTTAACCTCTCAATTCAGTTTCCTCATTTATAAAATAGAAACACTGGAGTCTTCCTCAGGGTTTTGTGGACACAAATTTAATGTTTCAATAAATGTTAGCCATGGAAAATATTGTCAGGTTAACGTTTTTCTTTCGGAGAGTCACATATTTGCAGATATCAAAAAGATGCCAGTAGGGAATAGGCTGTGTTTTAGGGATGAGTTTAACTGAGGCAATTGTTAAAAATTATAATTTTCTCAGGCTACTCATTAGTGATTGAACATTGGGTAATACAAAACCTTCCTGGTATGATCATGGTTTATTGACATAATGAAATTGGGTGGTGTAGATAACTAGTTTCCATGTTTTCTTAAAGTAATGTTACCAGATTCCCCTCCTTGTTATTAAATTTCTGGTTATTTTTTCTGACATATACTTAATTCTTCTTTTTTTTTTTTTTTTTTTTTTTTTTTTTGAGACGGAGTCTCGCTGTGTCACCCAGGCTGGAGTGCAGTGGCCGGATCTCAGCTCACTGCAAGCTCCGCCTCCCGGGTTTATGCCATTCTCCTGCCTCAGCCTCCAGAGTAGCTGGGACTACAGGCACCCGCCACCTCGCCGGCTAGTTTTTTGTATTTTTTAGTAGAGATGGGGTTTCACTGTGTTCACCAGGACGGTCTCGATCTCCTGACCTCGTGATCCGCCCGTCTCAGCCTCCCAAAGTGCTGGGATTACAGGCTTGAGCCACCGCGCCTGGCCCCACATATACTTAATTCTGACACACACACACTCACATGTATTCTACAGAGAGGATTGCCCCCTCCTCCCAGATCTCAAGTAAAGTATCCATGATGCTTTTCTGCTCCTCTGCTACAGAGCCCTTATTGATAACGTTCACATGAAAACCATTTGTTTAAATGCATTATATATTGCAGCATGATCAACTTTACATATTTTAACATTTTAAGTGTCTACTGCAGTAGTACAGCTGAGGCTATCTGTATATACATACTATTAGAAAAGAAAATATTTGGCCGGGCACAGTGGCTCACGCCTGTAATCTCAGCACTGTGGGAGACTGGGGTGGGCAGATCATTTGAGGTCAAGAGTTCCAGACCAGCCTGGCCAACATGGTGAAACCCTGTCTCTACGAAAAATACAAAAACAATAGGCCGGGCATGGTGGCTCACACCTGTAATCCCAGCACTTTGGAAGGCTGAGGTGGGCAGATCACTTGAGGTCAGAGGTTCAAGATCAGCCTGGTCCACATGGTGAAATCCCATCTCTACCAAAAATGCAAAAATTAGCTGGGCATGGTGGTGGGTGTCTGTAACCCCAACTACTCAGGGGACTGAGGCAGGAGAATCACTGGAACCTAGGAGGCAGAGGTTACAGTGAGCTAAGATCACACCACTGCACTCCAGCCTGGGCAACAGAGCGAAACTCCATCTCAAAAATAAATATTTTTAAAGTTACTTTGGGCCAGGCACAGGCTCATGCTATAATCTGAACACTTTGGGAGGCCAAAGCAGGTGAATCGCTGGAACCCAGGAGTACAAGACCAGCCTGGACAACATAGCAAGACCCCCTGTCTCTACAAAACATTTTTAAAAAATTATCTGTTTGTGGTGGCCTGTACCTGTGGTTCCAGCTACTTGGGAGTTTGAGGTCAGAGGATTGCTTGAGCCTGGGAGGCCAAGCCTGCAATGAGCTGTGATCATGGTACTGCAATCTAGCCTGAGTGACAGTGCAAGACCCTGTCTTACCAAAAAAAAAAACAACAACAACAACAACAACAAAAAACAATTATTTTTGGCTTTGGGGTTACAGGTTGTTCTTTGTTTAATAGAAGCATAATTCCCTGGTTTTTTTCCTAAACTGCTCTGGTTAAGTTAGAGACACATTTGCGTATGGTAGTAAAATTTAAGGTATTTGTATTGGTCTTGCCCCATCTGCATCAAGCCTTCCTTGCATGTTCATGGTCTTTTTGTTAGTGCCAACTCTAACTGTGCTGACTTTAAATGGCATATATGTGCACTGCAAGACAGGAAAATGATAAATTATTAATACTACAGTACGTGCAAAGGTTATTTTCTCATATGTATGACTTCTTGCTCCTGTTTACATTTCTGCATTTTACAAATCATTAACCTCACATTCTAATTTTTGTGCTTTACTTGTCACTACTTCCAGACGCCAAGGACTTACTGTTGTGCTAACACTGAAGACTTGGAGACAGTTATTCACCATGTACACAGCCTGTACCCTTCTGCTCCTTTCCTGGCAGCAGGGGTTTCAATGGGAGGGTAAGGTTTTCCCTTTCTAAAATAATCTCTGAGAGGGAAGCTATTTTATTGGCTGTCTCTTTGAGAGGACTATAAGCTAGCTATATGGACACTTTTTAAATACGTGTCTGATTATGTTTATCGTATTTTATTTATTAAATGCGGTTGAATGAATGAAGAAAGGAAAGAATTAATTCAGGTGAATTTTAATATTTTTCTTAACTACGGGTCTCTGTGACTGCGGATTTTGTGAGCCTGAAGGCTTGTCCGAAGCCCATGAAGTCGATTGCATCACTCACCGGCTGCCGTGTTGACCTTCTGATTCCTGACGCACTCCCAGCCATCCCTGGAGCTGCGTTTTGAAGCTGAACTTGTAGCATGACTTTCATCACTCCAGTTACAGAAATAATCACTTATTGCTCTCTCCAGCTGCAGTGGCCTTCAAAATTATTTTTCCCCAGGTGGTATTTTGTTTTGTTTTGTTTTGTTGCTGGGCAAATGGACCTACTGTGGAGTGCGCTCCTAGAAACTGAAGTTTTGTTAACCCCCTACTCCAGCTGCTATTTTAAGCATATGGATATTGTCATTTGTGCTGCTTGCCATTACTTTGGGGCTTATTTGGAACTTTTCTATTTAGGCTTATTTCTACTAATTGTTTTTGGGGTTTTTTGTGGTGGTTCTACTGATGGTGAGCTTAAGGAAATCCAAAATTTTTATTGTCTGAAATTTTACTATGCTTTTCGATTCCCGAAGCCATTGTCCAAAACTAGTTTTTTAAATCAGCAAATACTTAAGATAGAAAATATTTTTTTCATAATTTTATAATTGGTTTATCGGTCATTTCAGTTTTTAGAACATCTTAGGAGTTTATTCACTTGAAAATGAACAGCATTTTTCTATAGCCAGTGGCTGTGAAAAAGAAAAAAAATTAATTTTTTTAAAAAGAAAACAGCATTTATAAATGATAGACTCTAAAAAACAGGCCTTTAACCACGGCTTTTTAGATTCTGATAAACTTAAAACTAACAAGAAAAGAATACATTTCTTACATTAGCATGGAAGGTCTGACTTGACCTACTAAAGGAAGAACTCTCAGTCAATGGAGAAAACCCAAGCAGAATCTCTGAATTGTGCTTAATGGACAGACTTTAGCTTCTCTTTCCTTTCCCCCATAATGTGAACCTTAAAGGACAGGGTGAGAGCTGAACTTTTCCCTTAATCATATAAATGCTTGGCTTTTTTAAAGGCCAGAACTTAAATAAACAGGTCCAGATTCTCTATTCAGACACTCGTGGGAAATGTCTGTTGATGCCGCATTGAAGCCTCAGTGCCTGAAGGCAGAACTTGACCATTAGCCTTTACAGCTGGTTGAATATTAATGTCTTGTGAATTGTTAGACGGAAGCACCCCTTCTAGTTGCCTAGCACTGTGACACGATCCCAAGTGGGCTTACCACTTAGGGATGTGTTTTATATCTTGACACATTTTTTCTTATGGAGATACAACACACAAAAACAGTCCGTGGACGATCCTTATGCCTGGTGCCCCATGGACTGGGGTACTCCCTGTGATAGAGTCCGTGATGCCCCTGGGGCCAAATGCCAGCAACTCATGGATCATCTCGTTTCATCAGTGTCACCCCTCCTTTCCCTCTCAAGTCTGATTATTGTGAGCCAAATCCCAGACATCACTTATAAATAGTTGATATCTCTAAAAGGTGGGCCAGGCATGGTGGCTTACACCTGTAGTCCCAACTCTTTGAGAGACTGAGGCAGGCAGACCACCTAAGGTCAGGAGTTCAAAACCAGCCTGGTCAACACGATGAAACCCTGTCTCTACTAAAAATACAAAAAATTACCAGGGCGTGGTGATGCATGCCTATAATCCCAGCTACTTGGGAGACTGAGGCAGGAGAATCGCTTGAACCCAGGAGGTGGAGGTTGCAGAGGGCTGAGATCACACCACTGCACTCCAGCCTGGGCGACAGAGCGAGACTCCGTCTCTCACACACAAAAACACACACAAAAAAAGGCCAGGCGCAGTGGCTCACACCTATAATCCCAGCACTTTGGGAGGCCAAGGCAGGTGGATCACCTGAGTTTGGGAGTTCGAGACCAGCCTGACCAATGTGGAGAAACCCCGTCTCTACTAAAAATACAAAATTAGCCTGGCATGGTGGTGCTTGCCTGTAATCCCAGCTACTCGGGAGGCTGAAGCAGGAGAATCTCTTGAACCTGGGAGGCAGAGGTTGCAGTGAGCCGACATTGTGCTATTGCACTCTAGCCTGGGCAATGAGGGCAAAACTCCATCTCAAAAAAAAAAAAAAACCAGTGGAGTTTACCTTTGTTGTTGTTGTTGAGACGGAGTCTCCCACTGTCACCTGGGCTGGAATGCAGTGGTGCGGTCTTAGCTCACTGCAACCTCTGCCTCCTGGATTCAAGTGATTCTCCTGCTTCAGCCTCACGAGTAGCTGGGATTACAGGTGCCCACCACCATGCCCAGCTAATATTTGTATTTTTAGTAGAGAGGGGGTTTCACTATGTTGGCCAGGCTGGTCTCAAACTCCCGACCTCATGATCTGCCTGCCTCAGCCTCCCAAAGTGCTGGGTTTACAGGCATGAGCCACTGTGCCCGGCTGGAGTTTATCTTAAAAAACAAGCAACAACAACAAAAAAACCATATTACTATTATTACACCTGAACAAAATTAACACTAATTTCAAACTATCATCCAGTATTCAGTAAGTGTTCACATATCCCAAATAGTCTGTTGCCTTGTTTGGTTTTAGTTTAGTTAGGAGCCAGAAAAAGTCTATACATTGAGATTGGTATGCCTTTTTTTTTTTTTTTTTTTTTTGAGACGGAGTCTCGCTCTGTTCCCCTGGCTGGAGTGCAGTGGCGCGATCTCGGCTCACTGCAAGCTCCGCCTCCCGGGTTCCTGCCATTCTCCTGCCTCAGCCTCCCAAGTAGCTGGGACTACAGGCGCCCGCCACTGCGCCCGGCTAATTTTTTTGTATTTTTAATAGAGACGGGGTTTCACCGTGGTCTCGAACTCCTGACCTTGTGACCCGCCCGCCTTGGCCTCCCAAAGTGCTGGGATTACAGGCGTGAGTCACCGCGCCTGGCTGGTATGCCTTTTAAGTCTCTTAATCCAGGGGTTATTTCTCTCTCTCTCTCTCTCTCTCTTTTTAGCTTGTTTTTTTCTTTTGGTGAGAAATAGGGTCCTTTTCGTATAGAAGTAAAACAGTCTTTTTGGGGATAACATCTTGGCATCATTTTGTTTCTGAGTAATAACCAAGATATATCCCACCTGCTTGGTCATATCTACTTCTGAATCTTCCTAGTCATGAGTTTCCCTTCAAGCCCTTCGAATTTGTGCATTTTACCAGCCTCCCAACAATATCTAACCTCCCATCAAAGAGTAGGGCCACCAAAACTAGGACTCTAGAATGAACCCTTTGCAGAAGAGTAAGCATTGTCCTATATATGGTTTGGTGAACCACAATACTGTGTACATTTAGTTCAGTTGTTGTGAAGGATCATTTTCAAAAGCTAAATGTCCACTTTCCATCTAAAACTTCATCACATTCACCCCTGCAAGTCATTTGGACTGGAAAAAAGAATGAGGGAGAATTTTAACCCATTTCTCCTATTTCAAAACCTGGACAATTGAAGAAATCAAGTACAAAAAAATATAATGAGAAACAATTAGGATATCATCCTGTTACTTGGCAGCGTTAAACTTTAGATTTTCAACATTGTTTATGTAGATTAGACATGATTATGGTCTCTCTTACCAAAATAGAATTAGCCTAGAATCAAGAAAATTAATAGAACAAAAAGAAAAGAAGAAAATATGTGTTAGGAAATAAGGACAAATAACAGGAATAGAAAGAGAAAACAAGTTACTTACAGCTCAGAAAGTCTAGACTAGAGAGCGATTTAGAAACTTGCCACAGGGTGCAAGGATCCTTGGCAGCTAGGGTAGCGATCCAGACCAGTTAACTCACAATCTCTCAGGGTGAGACCCAGACATCAGTAGTCATTTACAAACTCCCCAGGAGCTAGATAGAGACCAGCCTGAGCAAGATAGTGAGACCTCATCTCTATTTAAAAAAAAAAAAAAAAAAGTTCTTTTTTTTTTTTCATTAGCTGGGCATGATGGCAGACTCATATAGTCCCAGATACTGGGGAGGGTAAGGTGAGAGGATCACTTAGCCTAGGAGATCAAGGCTGCCCTAAGGTGTGATTATGTCACTGCACTCCAGCCTGGGCTACAGAGCCTATCTCAAAAAAAAAAAAAAGGAGAGAGAGAAAGAAAGAAAAACAGGGCCAGGTGCAAAGGCTGTAATCTTAGCACTTTGGGAGGCCGAGGTGTGCAGATCACTTGAGGTCAGGAGTTCAAAACCAGCCTGGTCAACACGATGAAACCCTGTCTCTACTAAAAATACAAAAAATTAACAAGGCGTGGTGATGCATGCCTGTAATCCCAGCTACTCGGGAGGCTGAGGCAGGAGAATCGCTTGAACCCAGGAGGTGGAGGTTGCAGAGGGCTGAGATCACACCACTGCACTCCAGCCTGGGCGACAGAGCAAGACTGTCTCAGAAAAGCACACACATACACAAAAAAAATACTCTGGGTGATTCCAGCATGCAGTCACATTTGAAAACCTCTCTTAGGGTGGATTTCTCTTATGTTTGACTTCATAGGATCCATATATAAGGAATAACTATGATTTGTCCCATTCACCACATAGTTGACTGCAAGACAAATAAATATATGAATATAAGGAAAGAATGAAGATGTTTGCATGCTTTTCCATGGTAGAGGACTTAAACACTAGTTTATATTTTTCTTCTCCATAGTTAACATAAAGTCTATAGTTAGAAATGGATGTCCTGTGTGATATAACAAATTAATCACTGAGTTTCCTGTTTCTCCCCATTTTAGAATGCTGCTTCTAAATTACCTGGGCAAAATTGGGTCTAAAACTCCTTTGATGGCAGCTGCAACTTTTTCCGTTGGTTGGAACACCTTCGCTTGCTCAGAGTCATTGGAGAAACCACTGAACTGGCTGCTTTTTAATTACTATTTGACAACCTGCCTTCAGTCTTCAGTTAATAAGTGAGTCATCTTTAAAATCTGTTATCTCGCCAGGCGCGGTGGCTCATGCCTATAATCCCAGCACTTTGGGAGGCCGAGGCGGGCGGATCACCTGAGGTCGGGAGTTCGAGACCAGCCTGACCAACGTGGAGAAACCCCGTCTCTACTAAAAATACAAAATTAGCCGGGCGTGGTGGCGCATGCCTGTAATCTCAGCTACTAGGAAGGCTGAGGTAGGAGAATCGCTTGAACCTGGGAGGTGGAGGTTGCGGTGAGCCAAGATTGCACCACTGCACTCCAGCCTGGGCAACAAGATCGAAACTCTATCTCAAAAAAAAAAATCTGTTGTCTCCAGGGCTGGGCCCGGTGGCTCACACCTGTAATCCCAGCACTTTGGGAGGCCGAGGCGGAGGGATCACAAGGTCAGGAGATCAAGACCATCCTGGCCAACATGGTGAAACCCCATCTCTACTAAAAATACAAAAAAATTAGCCAGGCATGGTGGTGCACGTCTGCAGTCCCAGCTATTCAGGAGGTTGAGGCAGGAGAATCTCTTGAACCCAGGAGGCGGAGGTTGCAGTGAGCCGAGATCATGCCACTGCACTCCAATCTGGGTGACAGAGCAAGACTCTGTCTCAAAAAAAAAAAAAAAAAAAAAAAATCCTGTTGTCTCCAAATGTTTTGATTACGTGCCCCAACAATAAAAAAGTTTAAAGCATAATACTACCAATATATGTATATGTATTTATACACTGAATAAATTTACTACTGTACCAAAATATTATCTTTGTTGTAAATGCATATAAATAAAAAATGTAAGTATAAGTTAAAATTTAAGCATAAGTTAAAAATATAGCTAAAAGTTGTAATGTTTCCTTTGTGAACCCCAGTGGATTATCTTATACAAGCCCTAAAGTATGTGTCCCATTTTTAGTGAAGACACACTATTGAAGGTTACTATTCTAATCACCATTTTAAATTATTCTAAAAGACTAAAAATGTTAGTATGGAATGTGTTAAGTGTGTGATGGGCTGTTTCCCTGGATTTCTACTTGTTGCTAATCTTAATAATACCTAAGTCTTTTCTGCATAATAAGTAATGTATTAAGTACTTTCATTGTACTTTCATTGCTGAATAATACGGCTGCTTAAGGGTATGCTTATGAGCATAGTATGTTTTAGAGACAGGAGAATGCAGTTCACTTAGATAATCTCAGCCCTCACAGTTCTTATACTACCAAAATACTGTCTTTGCATTAGTTTTCTCTGGAATTGTTTGTGTATTTTCTTTTTTCTTTCTTTCTTTTTTTTTTTTTTTTTAAGACAGGGTCTCTCTCTGTCGCCCACCCTGGAGTGCAGTGGTGTGATCATGGCTCACTGCAGCCTGAACCTCCTAGGCTCAAGTGAGCCTCCCATTCAGCCTCTCAAGTAGCTGGGAGTACAGGCACATACCACCACACCTGGCTAATTATTTTATGTTTTGTAGAGACGGGGTTTTGCCATGTTGCCCAGGCTGATCTCGAACTCCTGAACTCAGGCAATCCATCCACTGCAGCCTCCCAAAGTGCTAGGACTACAGACCTGAGCCCCACGCCCAGCAGAGATGTTTCTGTTTGCTTATTTCTTTATTTAATTTTTTAAAATTTTTAATTTCTGTGAGTACATAGTAGGTGTATATATTTATGGGGTACTTGAGATTTTTTGATACAGGCATGCAATGCACATAATCTTTTTTTTTTATGAGCTGTTACACATACTTTTAAGTGAATTAATAAATATAAACTTGAAAAGTACTGTTGATTTGCACATGACTTACTGAAAACCATAGTTATCCTGGAAGTTGACATCCAACACTGGATTAGATTTTACCAGGCCAGGCAAGGTGGCTCATGCCTATAATCCCAGCACTTTGGGAGGCCGCAGAGGGTGGATCCCTTGAGTCCAAGAGTTGGAGACCAGCCTGGGTAACATGGCGAAACCCTCTCTCTACAAAAAATACAAAAAAAAAACCCAAAACACAAAATTGGTGGGGTGTGGTGGCACACACCTGTAGTCCCAGCTACTTTGGGGCTGCAGTGGGAGAATCACTAAAGCCCAGAGATGGAAGGTGCAGTGAGCCGTGATCATGCCACTACACTCCAGCCTGGGTGACAAAGCAAGACCCTGTCTCAAAAAAGAAAAAAAAAAAAAAGTACTTGAAGAAAATATCTTCAGCACAAACATTATTATACTAATCTTGCCATACCTGATTAAGCAAATATTTATTGAGTGCCAACTTTGTGCCCTGTGCTAGGCTGTTTAATAGTTTGTTTTTAAGTCTTTTTAGTATGATGGAGTTGGAATGACCTTGATTTTTACTTCTGAAATTCTTTCGTTCCAGGCACCGACATATGTTTGTAAAACAAGTTGATATGGATCATGTCATGAAGGTAGGAGAGAAACTTTATGTAATACTTTTATTTCTTCTTTTGGGGCAAGACTAGATATAATTTGTTTTTGTGTTTCAGGCTAAATCCATCAGAGAGTTTGATAAGCGATTCACTTCAGTCATGTTTGGATACCGAACAATTGATGATTATTATACTGATGCCAGTCCAAGTCGTAGACTGACGTCAGTAGGAATTCCAGTATTGTGTCTAAATTCTGTGGATGATGTTTTCTCACCCAGTCATGGTAAAATTAACATATTTCTATATATTTTGACATGAATTAACTTTTAATATATTGTTCTTTTTAAGAAAATATAGTAGTAAGAAAATGTGTCATTTCCGTTACTTAAAAAACTAGATACTCGGCCGGGCGCGGTGGCTCAAGCCTGTAATCCCAGCACTTTGGGAGGCCGAGACGGGCGGATCACGAGGTCAGGAGATCGAGACCATCCTGGCTGACACGGTGAAACCCCGTCTCTACTAAAAAATACAAAAAAACTAGCCGGGCGAGGTGGCGGGCGCCTGTAGTCCCAGCTACTCGGGAGGCTGAGGCAGGAGAATGGCATGAACCCTGGAGGCGGAGCTTGCAGTGAGCCAAGATCACGCCACTGCACTCCAGCCTGGGCAGCAGAACGAGACTCTGTCTCAAAAAAAAAAAAAAAAAAAAAAACTAGATACTCATAACATAGTATCTAAATGTCTCAGATCACTTAAATATTTTCACAGACCCTTATCTAGTCCGTTGTGAGAAGCTCAGAACAAATTATGACTCACTGTTTTGCTCGTTCTCATTTTTATAACCTTTCCTTCTTATCAAATACGCTGTTCTTTGGACAGATTATGTTACAGTCTTTTTGCCTCAAGAGAATATTGTCATCACTTGCATCTTCTTCCTGAGGTTCCTATACAGAAAAATTTGAAGTTTTTCTTCCCTTTTAAGCTGGAAAAGAACTTGAGACTTTATAAACACAGTGGCTTTGATTATCTCAATTAGTGAAGCATATTTGGACTAGAAGGTCATATTTGAAGAGAAACATTCTTTCCTTTTCCCTGGAATACTGTATAAAAGAAAATTAATTAGCTGGGCATGGTGGTGTGTGCCTGTAGTCCCACATACTTGGGAGGCTGAGGTGGGAGAATCACTTGAGCCCAGAAGTTTGAGGCTGCAATGAGCTATGATCATGCCACTGCACTCCAGCCTGAACAACAGAGTGAGACCCTGTCTCTTAAAAAAAGAAAATTATTCAAAAATAAACTTTCCTGCTTTCTTTCTCACTCTGTCGCCCAGGCTGGAATACAAAGGCATGATCTCGGCTCACTGCAACCTCCACCTCCTGGGTTCAAGCAATTCTCCCTCCTCAGCCTCGCAAGTAGCTGGGATTACAGGAACCCGCCATCATGCCTCGCTAATTTTGTATTTTCGTAGAGACAGGGTTTCACCGTGTTGGTCATGCTGGTCTTGAACTCTTGACCTCAGGTGATTCGCCTGCCTGGTTCTCCCAAAGTGCTGGGATTACAGGCGTGAGCCACCACACCCAGCCTAAACTTTACTGCTTTCTTTTTTTTTCTTTTTTGAGATGGGGTCTCGCTCTATCACCCAGGCTGGAGTGCAGTGGCAAAATCTCTGCTTACTACAACCTCTGCCTCTCGGGTTCAAGCAATTCTCCTGCCTCAGCCTCCCAAGTAGCTGGGATTACAGGTGCCCGCCACCATGCCTGGCTAATTTTTGTATTTTTAATAGAGATGAGGTTTCACTATGTTGGCCAGGCTGGTCTTGAACTCCTGACCTCAGGCGATCCACCCACCTCGGCCTCCCAGAGTGCTGGGATTACAGGCATGAGCCACCATGCCTGGCCAACTTTCCTGCTTGCTTATGCCAAGAAATATGAAATTTGATGACAAAGATAGGGAGCAGCCTGGCCCATACGGTGAAACCCCGTCTCTACTAAAAATACAAAAAGTAGCTGGGCATGGAGGCACGTGCCTGTAATCCCAGCTGCTTGGGAGGCTGAGGCAGGAGAATCGGAGAATTGCTTGAATCAGGAGGTGGAGGTTGCAGTGAGCTGAGATCGTGCCACTGCACTCCAGCCTGGGCGACAGAGCAAGACTCCATCTCGAAAAAAAAAACAAAAATTTTTTTCTCTCTTTCCTTTCAATACATTAAAACCATTTTCCCCAAATACTTCATTTAAAAAATGATTCTAACTATAAACATAACACATATGTTGTGAAATTTTCAGAAAATCCCCAATGTGTGTATATATATGTATATATTTTTTAATTACCTATTATTTCTCTAGAAGATCCTATTTTATTGTGTGATTTATGATTAATGACAAATAATCTTAGAAGCTGAAACTTACGGCCTTGACCACAATTTAGAAAATGAAACTGTGAACTTTAATATCAGTTGACTTACATGGTGATTGTTTTAGCATATTTTCATTGGATTAAGGAAGTCTGGTATGTCTCTACCCGTTTTTATATTTCACTGACCTTTTTACCAACAAAAAATTCCCAACATTTTAACCTTACCCACTTGGGTGAAGTTTGAACTCATTATTTTCTATTCTTTCCCAAGCCTTTAAAATAGTCTTGCCACATTGAAATAGTGGACAATTGTCTGCAGTCTGAGAGAACAGGCAGCTAGCATCTTTCACATGACTCAAATGTGGCCCAGCCTTTTGTTCTTCTGATATGACTGTAATTCTCAGCGTTAGAAATTTCTGAATGTATCCAGAATGTGAAGTTTAGGCTCTTGATAATTCCTTTAGAGGCAAATGAAACACTCTAAATGTTTGGTGAAAAAGGAAAAGCAAAAATAGTATCAGCCATTCCCCCTTAAGTTCCCACACCTGATCCCAAGATCGATGTTCACTTTTTTCCTTGGGACGGATGTGGCTAGCTAAGGACATGAAGTCAGGACCACTTTTTGATAAGAATTTAGCTTTTTGAGCCTTGCTTTAGGGCTATCGGTTTATTCTTTCGAGTCTTGCGAAGGGTCAAATGTAGAGCATTGTCTAAACAGTCAGTTTGTAGAAGACCCCAGTTGTCTTACACTGAATTTTAGCTTCCTTTTTCTTCTTACAAGGGGGTAGGGTAGAGAAGCTGTTACCTTTAATTAGCTCATTTGCCCCTAAAACTCAGCCCAAGTTGTGAAGTTGTAATTATTGCATCAATCACATTTTATATATATATAGTTTTGGACACAGGATCTCGCTCTGTCGCCGAGACCAGGGTCCAGTGACACTACCATAGTTTACTGCAGCCAGGCCGAGCGAAGTGGCTCACGCCTGTAATCCCAGCAGTTTGGGAGGCCGAGGTGGGTGGATCACCTGAGGTCAGGAGTTCAAGACCAGCCCGAGCAACATGCTGAAACCCCATCTCTAGTTAAAAAAAAAAAAAAAAATACACAATTAACCGGGCATGGTGGCACGCACCTGTAATCCCAGCTACTTGGGAGGCTGAGGCAGGAGAACTGCTTGAACTCGGGAGATGGTGGTTGCAATAAGCCAGCCGAGATCGCACCATTGCGCCTGGGCAACAACAGTGAAATTCCATCTAAAAAAAAAAAAAGTTTAACTACAGCCTTAAACTCCTGGGCTCAAGCTGTCCTCCCACCTCAGCGTCAGCTAGGACTATAGGCGCATGCCACCACACCAGGCTTTTCTTTTTTTTTTTTTTTTTTTTTTTAACATTTTTTTTTGTAAAGACATGGTCAGTCTTGCTATGCTGCCCAGGCTAGTCTCAAACTCCTAGCCCCAAAGATCCTCCCAAAGTGCTGAGAATACAAGGGTGAGCCACCACACTGGCCTCAACCATGTTATCATAATTAGGGAGATAAGATTTGGCAGTATCTGAAATCAAAACACTTCTCATGACAGGTTTTGATCCATTAGAGACCTTATATCATAACATTTTCACTGACCTCTAAGCATGGGAGGAAAAAAAAAAACTTTAGTTCATATCTTTTAAAGTTTATACTCAGGCCAGATGGGTGGCGCACGCCTGTAATCCCAGCACTTTGAAAGGCTGAGGCAGGCAAATCACTTGAGGTCAGGAGTTCGAGACCAGCCTGGCCAACATGGTGAAACCCCGTCTCTATTAAAAATACAAAAATTAGCTGGGCATGCTGGTCGGCACCTGTAATCCCAGTTACTCGGGAGACTGAGGCAGGAGAATCGCTTGAACCCAGGTGGCAGAGGTTTCAGTGAGCTGAGATTGCACCACTGTACTCCAGCCTGGGCCACAGAGCAAGACTGTGTCTCAAAAAAAAATACAAAATAAAAAAGATAAAAATAAAGTTTAGCCAGGCACGGTGGCTCATGCCTGTAATCACAGCACTTTGGGAGGCCGAAGCAGGCGGATCACGAGGTCAGGAGATCGAGACCATCCTGGCTAACACGGTGAAATCCCGTCTCTACTAAAAATACAAAAAATTAGCCGGGCATGGTGGTACACGCCTGTAGTCCCAGCTACTGGGAGTCTGAGGCAAGAGAATGATGTGAACCCGGGAGGCGGAGCTTGCAGTGAGCCGAGATGCGCCACTGCACTAAAGCCTGGGCAAAAAAGCAAGACTCCGTCTCAAAAAAAATAAAAAATAAAGTTTATACTTACTCAAGGTAGATTTATAGAGCATATGAAAAGACTGTCGAGGCCATGCACGATGGCCCACACCTGTAATCCCAGCACTTTGGGAGGCCGAGGCAGGCAGATCATGAGGTCAGCAGTTCAAGGCCAGCCTGTCCAATATGGTGAAACCCTGTCTCTACTAAAAAATAAAAAAATTAGCCAGGTGTGGTGGCGCACGCCTGTAGTCCCAGCTACTCAGGAGGCTGAGGCAGGAGAATCGCTTGAACCAGGGAGGCGGAGGTTGCAGTGAGCCACGATTGCGCCGCTGCACTCCAGCCTGGGTGACAGAGTGACACTCTGTCTCAAAAAAAAAAAAAAAAAATAGAAAAGACTGTCTTACTGGTGAATTATATTAAATACAGCAACTATGTTTTTGTTTTTGTTTATTTGAAACAGAGTCTTGCTCTGTCACCCAGGCTGGAGTGCAATGACGCAATCGTGGCTGACTGCAACCTCCGTCTCCCTGGTTCAAGCGATTCTGCTGCCTCAGCCTCCCAAGTAGCTGAAATTACAGGTGCCTGCCACCATGCTCAGCTAATTTTTTAATATTTTTAGTACAGACAGGGTTTAACCATGTTAGCCAGGCTGGTCTCAAACTTCTGACCTCAAGTGATCCACCCCACCCATCTCAGACCCAGAGTGCTTTAAGCACAGGCATGAGCCACTGCGCCCGGGCAGCAACTAGGTTTTGTTTTGTTTTGTTTTGTTGTTGATTTGTTTTGTTTCATTTTGTTTGAGACGGAGTGTTGCTCTGTCGCCAAGGCTGGAGTGCAGTGGCGCAATCTCGGCTCACTGCAACTTCTGCCTCCCTGGTTTAAGCGATTCTCCTGCCTCAGCCTCCCGAGTTGCTGGGACTACTCACCACCATGCCTGGCTAATTTTGTTTTTGTGTTTTTAGTGGAGAAAGGGTTTCACCATGTTAGCCAGGAGGTCTCGATCTCCCAACCTCGCGATCCGCCTGCCTCCGCTTCCCAAAGTGCTGGGATTACAGGTGTGAGCCACTGCACCAGGCCACAACTATGTTTTTTAAATACTTTTCCTTTGTCTTTACCATAAATAGAAATTCAGAGAAGGAAGAAAAGGAAAAATGCACCCATGTTTCATTGCCCAAAGATAAACACTGTTACCATTCAAGAGAATTTCATTCGTTTTTGTTGTTATCCATATGTTTTTATTATATAAATTATATTTATAGTTTTGAATCCTTAATACAGCCATTAATTGGCCTGAGGAATCTAACATTATATACAGTTCATTCGTTTGTTCTTTCTTTCTCTCTCTTTTTTTTGTTTGTTTGTTCGTTTGTTTTTGAGATGGAGTCTTGCTCTGTCACCAGGCTGGAGTGCAGTGGCGCCATATCAACTCACTGCAGCCTCGGCCTCCCAAGTAGCTGGGATTACAGGCACGCACCACCATGCCTGGCTATTTTTTGTGTTTTTAGTAGAGACGGGGTTTCACCATGTTGGCTAGGCTGCTGTTGAACTCCTGACCTCATGATCCACCCGCCTTTGCCTCCCAAAGTACTGGGATTACAGGCATGAGCCACCGCGCCCAGCTTTTTGTGTTTTTTAGACGGAGTCTCACTTTGTCGCCAGGCTAGAATACAATGGCACAATCTCAGCTGACTGCAACCTCACCTCCCAGGTTCAAGCGATTCTCCTGCCTCAGCCTCCCAAGTAGCTGGGACTACAGGCACACGCCAGCATACCCATCTAATTTTTGTATTTTTGGTAGAGACAGAGTTTCATCGTGTTGGCCAGGATGGTCTCGATCTCTTGACCTCATGATGCACACACCTCAGCTTCCCAAAGTGCTGGGATTACAGGCATGAACCACCGCGCCTGGCCTCCCTCTTTCTTTTTCTTTCTCTCTCTCTCTTTCCTTTGTTTTCTTTTCTTTTCTTTCTTTCTTCCTTTTCTTCTTTTTGTCTTTCTCTTTCTTTCCTTTTCTTTTTCTTTTTTTTTTTTTTTTTTTTTTTTGAGACGGAGTCTCGCTGTGCTCCCAGGCTGGAGTGCAGTGGTGATCTTGGCTCACTGCAAGCTCCGCCTCCCGGGTTCACGCCATTCTCCCGCCTCAGCCTCCCAAGTAGCTGAGACTACAGGCACCCGCCACCACGCCCGGCTAGTTTTTTGTATTTTTAGTAGAGACGGGGTTTCACCATGTTAGCCAGGATAGTCTCGATCTCCTGACCTCGTGATCCACCCGCCTCGGCCTCCCAAAGTGCTGGGATTACAGGCTTGAGCCACCGCGCCCGGCCTCCTTTTCTTTTTCTTTGCTTTCTTCCTGTCTTCCTTTCTTTCTTCTTCCTTTCTTTTCTTTCTTTCAAGATGGAGTCTCACTATGTTGCCCAGGCTGGTCTCGAACTCCTGAGCTCAAGTGATCCTCTCACTTTGGCATCCCAGAATGCTAGGATTACAAGCATGAGCTACCATGCCAAGCCACATCATGTAAAGTTGATCAAAATAATAGCTAATGAATTTCTAACTCTCACAAAGGTGCTAAGCTTAGTTGTTTTCCCTGCTGTAATGCCTCAGTGGGAATTTTATAGCATATTATGAGGATTCACCATTCCTTGAATTGTCTTACTTTAATTTCTCAAAATAAGACTTGACGTGTACTTTTGTGTTATGATTAAATCTTGGATTGGTTCTTCCCAAAATGATTGTGCAAGTATATGACCATATATATGAACTGTTATAAGAATATAGATAGTTGATATAAATTAGACTCATTCCATTTAACTATGCTCATTACATATATTTATATAATGGTGTTTTGATTTCTGTTTATTAGACATGATAAAGATATATGCTTTTCCTAACAAAAACTTAATGATTATATTTTTCTCTCTCCTTCTTCTCTCTTATTGCCACCCTGTTTGGGCTGAAGCTATTCCAATAGAAACTGCTAAGCAAAATCCTAATGTTGCTTTGGTCCTTACTTCTTATGGAGGCCATATTGGTTTTCTGGAGGGAATCTGGCCAAGGCAATCCACTTACATGGATCGTGTCTTCAAGCAGTTTGTGCAAGCCATGGTTGAGCATGGACATGAACTCTCTTAACATGTAGTTCTTCGGGTGCATTTTGTCTGAACCACAATTGTGAAGGCAGCTCAGCTTAGTGCACAAATTTTAACTACTGTATATAAGGCAAATAAGCCAGCAGATGGGTGAAGAGGTCCAGAACGATATGCAAAAACTACTTTTTAGAGAAACAAAACAACTTTGTAGCAACAAATTAAATATAGTATTAGATTGTTACTTATGTAGATTTTATTTTTACTATGCCTTACCAAGTACATCCTTAAAGTAGTATGTACATGAAATTGCACTTAACCAAAACTATTGTGTAAAAAAAATTTTAATTCCTCAGGGTTTTAATTTAAACTAGTATTTTTTTTAGATTATTCGTTTTAGGTGATTTAATGGTACTTTAATAACTGCTGAGAAATGTTGGCTATTTGAATGTAAGTTATAAGGTGGTACATTCCAAAGGGTATTTATAGTTAATGATGATAACATGGAAACTGAAATAAAATACAATGCACTAAATCTTTTATGTATTCTAACTTTAAAAGACAAGTGCAACAATGTTAGACTGACTTCTATATGTGCTCTTTTACTCTGATAATATTAGGGCTAACTTATGTTTTATAATGATTATAATTTACATGCTTATTTTTAAAATAGTATATGTGGACGCATATATATCATTATATTAAAATAAATTCTACCATTTTAAATTGGTCTTTTGTGAGTTTTTATCTACTAAAAGGTCCCAGAAAGTAATCCCTAGAAAGTAATTTATGATAATTTTATTAATGCATTAGTAAGAAACATTAATACTGTTTTGCTTTTCTCTTTCCAGAATATCGGGTTCACACCACTTGTACCAATTAAGAATACTTTCAGCTGCAGGAAACCTAACAGTGCCGTAAGGAAAAATTGTATCTAATTAACTTGTATTATAAGAATTCTCCTGGTGGGTAGGCCAGAGCTGGTGCAGAGGCTTACCAGTGTCATCAAAGACCCAGTCTGTTTCTATTCCATCCTTATCACAGTGGCTAGTTATCTCCTAAACACAGGGTGGCTGCTGCAGTTCCAGATGACACATTTGTGTTCAAAGAAGGAAAAAGGAGGAGTGGGACCAGACACATCTGCCCTTTTAGAAAAGTGAAAGCTTTCCCGGAACACTTGCACTTACATCCATTAGCCAGACCCCTGTCACATGGCCACCCAGGTGGAGTGAGAAACTGGGAAAGCAAGTAATTTGCCAGTTACATACTTTATCAATTACAGTGAAGGCAGGCAAGGGAAAGGGGATTGGCAATGGTTATTGGGCTAGCCAGCCAATAATAATAATTTCCCCATTATTCAACATCTTTTCCCTCCTCAGTACTTCAGCCTGTTTATAAAATACATATATTTTTTCCTCGGGTATCACGTTGAGAGAACCATGTACAAAAAATACATATTAACATAAAATTATTTACTAAAAATGCCACCATTTGGAGAACTCCTGATGATGTGCTTGCAGACTCCCTCAATACTGTATCTAAGATGATAGCAATGATAATACCGGTGCTTTTTTGTCTGTACAGAATATATTCTGATTCAATCATAATCATTCATTCAGTCTGTATGGATGAGGGGGCTGATCCTGCTTTTCAGAGTTATCTTCTAGACTTTTCAGGAGAATATCATGAAGGACACTCTGGGTTTACAAATCTTAAGGACCATGGACTTCTGGTTTGCAGGGAACCAAAAGGAAAGAAGCAAGAGTCCTAAAGCCTTTACATAAACCTCTGCTTCTAGTCAGGCCAAAACCTTTGGACTTCCCAGTTATAAGAGCTAATACATTCCTTTTTTCACTTTAAGTTGATATGCTTTCACTCACAACTCAGAATCCTGCCCAGTATATTTAGGAATGAAAGGTGTGAATAAATTACGCCTAGATGAGAAAGCTCAGTTGTGAGCCTGTGGAAGGTGAGCTCTGCACCTCATATATTCTATGTCTCAAAGCATTTACATAGTGCTTTGCAAACAGCTCTCTGAAATTATGGATTTTTAGGTACATGGATGCTGGCTGGCCTGAATCATATTTTTTAACTTCTTTTTTTTTTTTTTTGAGACAGAGTCTCACTCTTGTTGCCCAGGCTGGAGTGCAATGGTGTGATCTCAGCTTGCTGCAACTTTGCCTCCCCGGTTCCAGCAGTTCTCCTGCCTCAGCCTCTGGAGTAGCTGGGATTACAGGTGCCCACCACCACACCCGACTAATTTTTGTATGTTTAGTAGAGACAGGGTTTCACCATGTTGTCCAGGTTGATCTTGAACTCCTGACCTCGTGATCCGCCTGCCTTGGCCTCCCAAAGTGCTGGGATTACAGGTGTGAGCCACTGCGCCCGACCTTAACTTCTTTATTGAGATGTAATTCACGTATAATAAAATTCACCCATTTAAAATACACAATTTGGAGCTAGTGCGATAAGCGTGCACCTGTGGTCCCTGCTACTCGCTACTCGGGAGACTGAGAAAGGAAGATCACTTGAGCCCAGGAGTTTGAGGCTGCAATGAGCTATGATCACACCTTTAAATAGCTGCTGCACTCCAGCCTGAGCAACACAGCAAGACCCCATCTCTAAAAAAAAATTAAAGTGCATAATTCAGTGGTGTTTGTTCACAGAGTTGTGCAGCCATCACCATAATCTAACTTTAGAACATTTCAGGCCGGGCGCGGTGGCTCAAGCCTGTAATCCCAGCACTTTGGGAGGCCGAGACGGGCGGATCATGAGGTCAGGAGATCGAGACCATCCTGGTTAACATGGTGAAACCCCGTCTCTACTAAAAAATACAAAAAACTAGCCGGGCAAGGTGGCGGACGCCTGTAGTCCCAGCTACTCGGGAGGCTGAGGCAGGAGAATGGCATGAACCCGGGAGGCAGAGCTTGCAGTGAGCTGAGATCCGGCCACTGCACTCCAGCCTGGGTGACAGAGCGAGACTCCGTCTCAAAAAAAAAAAAAAAGAACATTTCATCACCCTAAAAAAAAGACCCTCTACCCCTTTAGAAGTCACTAATCCCTCAGCCCTAGGCAATGCTAATCTCTATGTCTATAGATTTGCCTGTTCTGGGCTGTTTTATGTATATGGAATAAAACAGTGTATGCTCTTTTGTGACTAGCTTCTTTCACTTAGCATAATGTTTTAAAGGCTCATCCATATGTGGCATGTGCCACCAGTTGTTGACGTTCTTTATTTTTGAAAAGGAGTCTCGTTCTGTCGCTGGGCTGGGGTGCAGTGGCACAATCTCGGCTCACTGCAACCTCCGCCTGCCTGATTCAAATGATTCTCCTGCCTCAGCCTCCTGAGTAGCTGGGACTACAGGCACCCGCCACCACCCCTGGCTAATTTTTTGTATTTTGAGTAGAGATGGGGTTTCACCATGTTGGCCAGGATGGTCTCCATCTCTTGACTTCATGATCTGCCCGCCTCAAACTCCCAGTGCTGGGATTACAGGTGTGAGTCACAGCGCCCAGCCTCATGTTCCTTTTATGGATACATAGTATTCCATTGTGCAGATAGAGATCAAATTTTGTTCATCAGTGATGGACATTTAGGTTATTTCTTTTTTGCTGTTATGAATAATGCTGCAATGAACATTTGTATATAGTTTTTGTGTGGGCATATTTTTAATTTCTCTTGGGTATATACCTGGTGATATGGTAATTCTACACTTTTTGAGGAACTACCAGGCTTTCTCAAAGCAGCTGTACCATTTTACATTCCAACCAGCCATGTACGTGGGTTCTAATTTCTCCACATCCTCACCGACACTTACTGTATGTTTTATTTATTATAAACATCTTAGTGAATCTGAATTATAAGTTTTAACCATGATATTCTACCAAAACCAAAATATGAACTAGCATTCATATTGAAGATAACCACTAGTGTAAAACAAAAATAAAAATAAATACAAAAACAAAAATAAAATACAACTATACATGCGTGTAATTATATACTTGTTATTTATAATGAGATGAATATTTTCAAGTACTGATTCTTGTACATCGAGGATAGATTATTCTCCCCAGCTGTTTCTTCACACGCTAGCAAGCTCTGAGAAAGAAAGGCTGTGTTTTAATTATTTCTTACATTGCAAGCCATTAGCATATTGCCTAAAACACAGTAGGTCTTAGTCAAAATTAGCAGAGTAATAGTGGTATAAACATGAAAATACAATTTTGTGAGCTGGCGCTTCTTTTGAAAAGTTCATTTTAAGCATATCATGGAATTTTTTTCTAGCTTCCATCTCATGTTTCTGTTTATTGTCATTATCAAATATTTATCCAGTCTTATCTATATAGAGCATTGTATTCAGCACTAGGGATGAAAATAGATAGTTTTTTCTTTTTTTCCGCCAGGGGTGGGGTGGGATGGGGGGTGGGTGGGGGAGAAGCCTCAAACATTTTTTACACCTTGGACCCAATAAATAAACACACCTTTTTTTCCCCCCGAGACAGTCTTGCTCTGTCACCCAGGCTGGAGTGCAATGGCGAGATCTTGGCTCACTGCAACCTCCATCTCCTGAGTTCAAGCGATTTTCCTGCCTTGGCCTCCTGAATAGCTGGGATTACAGTCTTGTGCCCCCACACCCAGCTAATTTTTTGTATTTTTAGTAGAGATGGGGTTTCACCATGTTGGCCAGGCTGGTCTTGAACTCCTGACCTTATGATCCGCCCACCTCGGCCTCTCAAAGTGCTGGAATTACAGGTGTTAGCCACCACTCCCGTCCAATAAACACACATTTTATAGAACAATACTCATTATGTGCTATACATTCTCATATTTTCTAGCCCATCCTATTCTAGTCTGGTCTATTTTATTACTTGAACTACCCTGTTTGTTTGTTTTTCTTTTTAAGACACTGTCTCACTCTGTTGCACAGGCTGGAGTGCAGTGGTGCAATCTCAGCTCACTGCAACCTCTGCCTCCCAGGTTCCAGCGATTCTCCTGCCTCAGCCTCCCAAGTAGCTGGGATTACAGGCACCTGCCAACAGGCCTAGCTAATTTTTGTATTTTTAGTAGAGACGGGGTTTCACCATGTTGCCTAGCTGGTCTCAAACTCCTGACCTCAGGTGATCCGCCCACCTCGGCCTCCCGGAGTGCTGGGATTAGAGGTGTGAGCCACCACAACCATCCCCTGTTTTCATTTTTAAAATGAAAGTGGGCCGGGCGCGGTGGCTCAGGGCTGTAATCCCAGCACTTTGGGAGGCCGAAACGGGCGTATCACGAGGTCAGGAGATCGAGACCATCCTGGCTAACACGGTGAAACCCCGTCTCTACTAAAAAATACAAAAAACTAGGCGGGCAAGGTGGCGGGTGCCTGTAGTCCCAGCTACTCCGGAGGTTGAGGCAGGAGAATGGCGTAAACCCGGGAGGCGGAGCTTGCAGTGAGCCGAGCTCCGGCCACTGCACTCCAGCCCGGGCGACAGAGCGAGACTCCGTCTCAAAAAACTAAATAAACAAAATAAAATAAAATGAAAGTGAGGCCGGGTGCGGTGGCCCATGCCTCTAATCCCAGCACTCTGGGAGGCCAAGGCCGGGGGATCGCCTAAGGTCAGGAGTTCAAGACCAGACTAGCCAACATGGAGAAACCTGTCTCTACTAAAAATACAAAAACTAGCTGGGCATGGTGGCACATACCTCTAATTCCAGCTACTTGGGAGGCTGAGGCACGAGAATCGCTTGAACCCTGGAGGGAGGTGGACGTTGCTGTGAGCAGAGATCGCACCACTGCACTCCAGCCTGGCTGAGGGAGTGAGATTGACCTTGTCTCTAAATAAATAAATAAATAAAAATTACTGTAAAAATGTATTTTTGAGACCTACCAATGGGTTGCAACCTGCAGTTTGAAAAACACTGGGATTCTAGAAGTTACTAGAAGTTAAGGAAATCACTATTTTATCTGGCAGTTATCACACTTACTGATAGCTTCTTTATTTACCTGCTTTCTCCAGCAGACCATGAGCACAGTGAGGACAGGTAACATGCCTTTTTTGTTCTCCATTTTTTCCCCTGGGGCCAGGGTAGTGTCTGGCTCATTCAATATTCTTAATAATTATTTGTTAATAATAAGAATACTTGAATGTGAGGCCCTGACACTGATGGAAAGGTAGGACTTGCAAATCAGGAGTGGGGAGAGGAGGGATTTTTGCAACTTCTCTCTGAAGCTGAGCATCTGTTCAAGCATTCTGTTTCCCCTGCAGACTTCAGAATCAACATGGTAATTTTAAAAATCTCACAGTTACTCTGAACCTAATATAGCACTGATCAGTCACAAGGTAAGCACTCAACTTTTTAGAACTTAATTTGGAGTTGATGAGGACAATTTGCAAGGTCAGGTGATAAAGAATACCTAAGAAATGTGCTATTTTAACTCGAGATCTCACTTAAAAGACAGTTTTTTGGCTCTCACCTTTTCTCTTTTTTTTCTTTTTTTTTCTTTCTTTTTTTTTTTTAATACGGAATCTCACCCTGTCGCCCAGGCCGGAGTGCAGTGGCGCAGTCTCAGCTCATTGCAAACTCCACCTCCAAGGTTCAAGCTATTCTCATGCCTCAGTCTCCCAAGTAGCTAGAACTACAGACATGCACCTCCACACCCGGCCAATTTTTGTATTTTTAGTAGAGACGGGTTTGACAATGTTGGCCAGGCTGGTCTCCAACTCCTGAGCTCCAGCAATTCACCCACCTTGGCCTCCCACAGTGCTGGGATTACAGGCATGAGCCACCATGCCTGGTCTATTCCTATTTATTTATTTATTTATTTATTTATTATTTTTTTGAGATAGAGTTTCACTCTTGTTGCCCAGGCTGGAGTGCAATGGTGCGATCCTGGCTCACCACAACTTCCGCCTCCTGGGTTCAAGAGATTCTCCTGCCTCAGCCTCCCAAGTTGCTGGGATTATAGACATGCACCACCACGCCCGACTACTTTTGTATTTTCAGTAGAAACAGGGTTTCTCCATGTTGGTCAGGCTGATCTCGAATTCCTGACCTCAGGTGATCCTTGGCCTCCCAAAGTGCTGGGATTACAGGCGTGAGCCACTGTACCCGGCCTCCTTTTTATTTCTGAATGGTATTCCACCGTATAGATATACCACACTTTATTTATCCATTCACTGGTTGAAGGATATCTGGGTTGTTTTTAATTCTTGATGATTATAAGTAAAGCTGCCATAAACATTTGTGTATAGGTTTTTGTGCAAACATAAGTTTTTCTTTCTTTTGAGTAGATATCTAGGAGCAGGATTGTTGAGTTATATGCTAAGTGTATGTTTAACTGTGTAAGAAACTGACAAATAGCTGGATACTGTGGTTCATGCCTGTAATCCTAACACTTTGGGATGCTGAGGTGGGAGGATTGCTTAAGGACGGGAGTTGGAGGCTGCAGTGAACTAAGAAGGTGCCACTGAACTCCAGCCTGGTGACACAGCAAGACCCCTTCTCTAAAAACAAAAAATGAAACAACCAAAAAAAAAAAAAAAAGAAAGAAATTTATGAGCGTTCTGGTTGCTTTGCATCCTCACAGTGTTTGGTATTATCACTGTTTTTTTTTTTTTTTTTTTTGGAGATGGAGTCTCACTCTGTCGCCCAGGCTAGAATGCAGTGGTGTGATCTCAGCTCACCACAACCTCCACCTCACAGGTTCAAGCAATTATCTGCCTCAGCCCCCCGAGTAGCTGGGATTATAGGCATGCACCACCACATCTGGCTAATTTTTGTATTTTTAGTAGAGAAAAGGTTTCACCATGTTGGTCAAGCTGGTCTTGAACTCCTGGCCCCAAGTGATCCACCCATCTCAGCCTCCCAAAGGGCTGGAATTACAGGTGTGAACCACAGCATCTGATCTTTTTTTCACTTTTTTTTTTCTGAGACGTAATTTCGCTCTGTTGCCCAGGATGGAGTGCAGTGGCATGATCCCTGTTCACTGCAACCTCCACCTCCCAGGTTCAAGCAATTCTCCTGCCTCAGCCTCCTGAGTAGCTGGGACTACAGGTGCCTGCCACCATGCCTGGCTAATTTTTGTATTTTTAGTAGAGACAGGGTTTCACCATGTTGGCCAGGCTGGTCTCAAACTCCTGACCTCAAGTGATCCTCCTGCTTCGACCTCCCAAAGTGCTGGGATTACAGGCGTGAGCCACTGCACCCGGCCTGTCACTATTTTTTTTAAATTATGCATTCTAATAGGTGTTAAACAGTAGATATTAAAACCAAATGTCAACTCTAGATTTTTAAACTGTATGCATTATAGTACATGTTTCCATTTTCTCAAAATATGTCAGAAAAAGAAGTAAGAACATTAAGAAATACCAGAAAATGAGAGGCAGAGAAAAGGTATGGGAATAGTTAATCTAAAATAGTTATATTTATACTCTCATTTTATTTTTAGTTCTTTTTTTTTTTTTTTTTTTAGTTTAAGCTGCTGGAAAGATAAATGGTATCTGCTATGGTTTGAATGTGCCCTTCAAAGCACATGTTGAAATTTAATCCTCCATGTGGCAATTTTGAGAGGTAGGGCCTTTAAGAGGTGATTGGCTCATGAGGGCTTAGCCCTTATGTATGGATTAATCTATTCGTGGATTAATGGATTAATGGGTTATCGTGGGAGGGTACCGGGTAGCTTTATCAGAAAAGAAAGAGAGACCAGAGCTAGCATGCTTGGCCTCCTGGCCATCTGATACCCCGCACTGCGTCAGGACTCTTCAGAGTCCCCACCATAAGACAGCTCTCACCAAATGTGGCTCTTGACGTTTGACTTCTCAGCCTCCATAACCATAAGAAATAAATTTCTTTTCTCATAAATGACCCAATCTCAGGTATTTGTTATAAGGAGCAGAAAACAGACTATGGCAGTATTAATCTAAATAAGTAATAAACAAAAGATACTCTGCATAAAAAGATAAGAAAACTGAGCGAATGGTTCAAATAACTGACACATTCAGCAAAAGCAGGAGTGTTAAATTTGACCCCATTTTCTCTTTTCCCTAACTTCTCACACCAGGATTTTTCTCCTACAGAAGGTAAGTCACAGGTGACACCTTCTCTATGTACACCTCGTCTCCAGCTTTAGCAAAAAAACAATAACAAAAACCTCATACTTTGATTTTTTTTTTTTTTTTTGAGATGGAGTCTTGCTCTGTGCCCCAGGCTGGAGTACAGTGGCGCGATCTCGGCTCACTGCAAGCTCCACCCCACCCGGGTTCACGCCATTCTCCTGCCTCAGCCTCCTGAGTAGCTGGGACTACAGGCGCCCGCCACCTCACCCGGCTAATTTTCTTGTATTTTTAGTAGAGACGGGGTTTCACCATGTTAGCCAGGATAGTCTCGATCTCCTGACCTCGTGATCCGCCCGTCTCGGCCTCCCAAAGTGCTGGGATTACAGGCTTGAGCCACCGCGCCCGGCCTAAAAACCTCATACTTTGAGAGGGAGAGGCCCACTGTCTTGGTCCCTTCAGGCTACTGTAACAGAATACCATAAACGGAGTGGCTTTACACAACAGACATTTATTTCTCACAGTTCTAAGAACTCCCTCCAGCCTCTTTTATAAGGACATTAATGTTACTCTGGTTCTGCCTTCATGATCTAATCACCTCCCAAAGGCTCTTTTCTTTTTCTTTGAGTTGCATTTTCCAATTAAAAAAAAAATTGTTGTTTTGTTTTTGTTTTTGTTTTTTTCGAGACAGTCTTGCTCTGTCGCCCAGGCTGGAGTGCCATGGCGTGATCTCGGCTCACTGCAACCTCCGCCTCCTAGGTTCAAGCAATTCTCCTGCCTCAGCCTCCTGAGTAGCTGGGATCACAGGCTCACACCACACCCGACTAAAACTTGTTTATTATTTTTTAGAGATGGGGTCTTGCTATGTTGCCTGTGCTGGCATTCAGTAGCTATTCACAGATACAATAATCAAGCACTAAAGTTTTGCACTCCTGAACTCAAGCAATTATCCTGCCTTGGCCTCCTAAGTAGCTAGGATGCCAATTTTTTTTATTGATATACAATTCCTGTATCATACAATTCACTCATTTAAAATGTAGAATCCAATGGTTTTTAGTTTCTTCATAGTTATGCAATCATCTCCACAATTCTAGAACATTTTTGTCATCCTCCAAAAAGCTCAATAACCATTAGTAGTCATTCCCCATTTCTCTCCCCTCGCCTATTAATACCATCACTTTGTTGTTGTTTTTTTTCTTTTATTCCTTTTTTATTCCTTTTTTTCTTTTTTGTATTTTCTGTAGAGACAAGGTTCTCACTATGTTGCCTGAGCTGGTCTCAAATTCCTGGGATCAAGCCATCCTCCCACCTCGGCCTCCCAAAGTGTTGGGATTACAGGCATAAGCCATCATGCCTAGCCAATACCATAACTTTGGGGGTTAGAATTTCAACATATAAATTTTGGGGAAACACAAACATTCTGATCATAGCACCTACCACAAATTCAGTCTGTATGTTATCAAATGAAAGTAAAAATACTCAAAGTGTTAAAACAAAAGTGGTAGACTACTCTTCAAAAACAGGAAAATATGGGCCGAGTGCAGTGATTCATGCTTGTCATCCTAGCTATTTGTGAATCTGGGGCAGGGGGATTCTTGAGCTCAGGAGTTTAAGGCTGCAGTGAGCTATTTTTGTTTGTTTGTTCATTTTTGAGACAGGGTCCTGTCACCCAGGCTGGAGTGCAATAGCGCCATCTCGGCTCACTGCCGCAGCCTCAACCTCCCAAGGCTCAAGTGATCCTCCCACCTCAGCCTCCTGAGTACCTGGGACTACAGGCACAGGCCACCATGCCTGGCTAATTTTTTTTTTTCTTTTTTTTTTTTTTTGTAGAGATGGGGGTCTTACCATGTTGCCCAGGATGGTCTCGAACTCCTGGGCTCAAGCCATCTTCCCACCTTAGCCTCCCAAAGTGCTGGGATTAGACTCATAAGCCACCACACTGAGCTCCTGCAGTGAGCTCTGATTGTGCCACTACACTCCAATCTGGGCAACAGGGAGACACTGTCTCTAAAAACAAAACCCCAACTAATAATAATTCATAAAAATAACTAACATCTACTGATCTTTCACTTTATGCCAAACACTATTCGAAGTACTTTACATGTATTTATTATTTTAATCCACCCAATGCACCTTTCATGTTTGATGGATGAGGAAAACGAGGCACAGAAAATTTAGATAGCCTGTCCAAGGTCACTGAAAGAATTGAAAGGCAGAGACAGTACTCAAATTCAGAGTCTGGCTCCAGGGCTCCCCTCTTTCATCAATATGTTACACTGTATAAGAAAATGTAGCCAGGCGTGGTGGCTCACGCCTGTAATCCCAGCACTTTGGGAGGCCCAGGCGGGCAGATCACCTGAGGTCAGGAGTTCAAGACCAGCCTGACCGACATGGAGAAACTCCGTCTCTACTAAAAATATAAAATTAGCCAGGCGTGGTGGTGCATGCCTGTAATCCCAGCTACTCAGGAGGCTGAGGCAGAAGAATCTCTTGAACCCAGGAGGCAGAGGTTGTGATGAGCCAAGATCACACGATTGCACTCCAGCCTGGGCAACGAGAGTGAAATTCCGACTGAAAAGAAAAAAAAAATGTAAATAACACAAGAATGAAAAACAGTATGGTAATGGAGGGCCTCAAATAGTGAACAAAAGGAAAGACCAAAAAAAATTAAAAATGAAAAATAGTATGAATGCCAGGTATGGAGCATTCTTGACAAAAAAAAAAAAATTCTTTTTTTTTCTCCGAGAGCCTTCGGATGGAGACAAAAAAATTAAACTTGAAGCGTATCAGTCCAACTAGATCAAACCTCCAGTTTAGGAGACATTCAGGAGACAGAGGAGCATGTTAAAAGATAACCTGAGGATGCAATCTACAAAATGCAGAGTTTAGAAAACTTTATTAATTGTAAGGGAAGACCTAAAATGGAGTAAGAAAACAAACAGGGCCAGGCTTGGTGACTCACACCTGTAATCCTAGCACTTTGGGAAGCAGAGGTGAGCAGATTGAGCCCAGGAGTTTGAGACCAGCTTGGGCAACATAGAGACGTCATCTTTACAAGAAAAAAAAAAAAAAAAAATCAGGTGGGTGTGGTGGCATGCATCTGTAATTCTAGCTACTCAGGAGGCTGAGATGGAGGATTGCTTAATCCCAGGAGTTTGAGGCTACAATGAGCTATGATCATGCCACTGCATTCCAGCCTATGAGACAGAATAAGACTCCATCTCTAAAAAAAAGAATTAAATTTAAAAAAAATAAGCAGGGAAGGATAGACAGACAAATAAAATGTATGCACGTATGTCACAAATATACATCAGCAATAAGCAATCAAATTCATTTTGGATTCTATCTGTATATATATTGTAAAGTTTTGGGGTTTCAAAAGTACCAATTAACTACACTCTCCATCTCCAGATTTTGAATTAAATTGAGAAAACAGATGGGGTCAGATTATCTGCTTTATTAGTGGTAAAGCTAGATTTAAAACATAGATTGGATTGGAAGAGAAAATGAAATGCCCTCCTTACCCCAGGGCACAACTCAGGATGAGCTTATAGGGAGAGCTGAATGCATAGAGCACATTTACCCCGAGTGTGGGTCATGCCATATAGTGTGGAGTTCCTCCAGGCCTGCCTTTTGGCAGATGCCCCCAGGGAATGCCAGCACAACACATACTCTCTTGCTGAGGGAGGGAAACAAAATGGCCAACCCTCTTCTACCCTCAATATTTTATGAGCTGTATTCTATTTTATAGGCTCAGGCAGGAATATGGAAAGAGGAAGAAATGTGTTGCCCTTATACGAAAGATAATTTGGCCAGGCGTAATGGCTCACACTTGTAATCTCAGCACTTTGGGAGGCCGAGTGGGGCAGATCACCTGAGGCTAGGAGTTCGAGACCAGCCTGGCCAAAGTGGTGAAACCCTGTCTCTACTAAAAATGCAAAAAAGTACCCGGGCATGGTGGCGGGCGCCTGTAATCCCAGCTGCTCGGGAGGCTGAGGCAGGAGAATCACTTGAACCTAGGAGGTGGAGGTTGCAGAGGGCCGAGATTGCACCACTGCACTCCAGCCTGGGCAACAAGAGCGAAACTCCATCTCAAAAAATAAATGAATAAATAAATAAAGGTAATTTATAGGTTAAAATTTTCATGAATATTCCCTGAGAGGTATCATTTTATGAGAACATTTAATAATGTTCTCCAGAACTTGTTAAGTATAATTAGGAAACTAAAGCACATTATTTCTTACTGCAATATAATCCATAAAAAATATAGAAAATATAATCCATAAAAAAATTCATAATAAATTCAAAATAGTAACTCCAAAGAGACCTTGGCCTAATAAGCATGCTTCTCACTGAAATGCAATATGTTCTTAATAGAACATTGGCTTCTTCTAAGTTGGATGCCAACAAAACATCCACATAAACAGACATTGTCAATGTTACACATAAAGTGTAAATAAATATAGAAGATGCATGCAGAAAGGCAAGGTTGCCGTTTAGTGGGTGGGAAAAACTAGGTTAAAGGTGAAAGTGGCCTGGCACGGTGGCTCACGCCTGTAATCCCAGCACTTTGGGAGGCCGAGGCGGGCAAATCACAAGGTCAGGAGTTCGAGACCAGCCTGGCCAACATGGTGAAACCCCCTCTACTAAAAATTAAAAAAATCAGTTGGGCATGGTGGTGGGCGCCTGTAATCCCAGCTACTCGAGAGGCTGAGGCAGGAGAATTGCTTGAACCCGGAGGCAGAGGTTGCAGTGAGCCGAGATTGTGCCACTGCACTCCAGACCAGGTGACAGTGTGAGATTCTGTCTCAAAAAAAGTGAAAGTGACTAATGGTGAGTAGATATGCAAATGAAGTGATGATCAGGAGAGAAGATGTGAAGAATTGGGCTCTGTGATGGTTACTTTTATTGTGTAAACTCGACTAGGCCACAGGGTGTCCAGATATATGGCAAAACATTACTTCTGGGTGTATCTGTGAGAGTGTTTCCGGATGAGATAAGCTTTTGAATCAACAGATTAAGTAAAGAAGATTGCTCTTCCAAATGTGGGTGAGCCTCATCCAACCCACTGAGAGCTTGAACAAAACAAAAAGGAATTTGCTGTCTCCACCTGTCTGAGCTGAGACAGTGGTTTTCTGCCCTCATACTGGAACTCACACCATCAGTGCTCATGGTTATCAGGCACTGGGACTCACCCTGAACTATGCTACTGACTTATCTTAGTCTCAGCCTCCATAATCATAGCCAATTCCTTACAATAAGTTTCTTTCTGTATCTCTCCTATGGGTTCTTTATTTTATTTATTTTTTTTTTTTTGAGACGGAGTCTCACTGTGTCTCCCAGGCTAGAGTGCAGTGGCGCGATCTCGGCTCACTGCAAGCTCCGCCCCCCGGGTTCACGCCATTCTCCCGCCTCAGCCTCCCAAGTAGCTGGGACTAAAGGCGCCCGCTACCGCGCCCGGCTAGTTTTTTGTATTTTTAGTAGAGACGGGGTTTCACCATGTTAGCCAGGATAGTCTCGATCTCCTGACCTTGTGATCCACCCGCCTCGGCCTCCCAAAGTGCTGGGATTACAGGCTTGAGCCACCGCGCCCGGCCTCTCCTATGGGTTCTGTTTCTCTGGAGAATCCTAATACAGTCCCCCCAAATAGTTTATTGGTTTTCTTTAATCTATTAACGTCCTGGCCAGGTGTGGTGGCTCACACCTATAATCCCAGCACTTTGGGTGGTAGAGACAGGGAGATCACCTGAGGTCAGAAGTTCGAGAGGAGCCTAGGCAAGATGGCAAAACCCTGACTCTACTAAAAATACAAAAATTAGCCAGGCATGGTGGTATGCACCTGAAATCCCAGCTACTCGGGAGGCTGAGGCATGAGAATCGGAGGTTGCAGTGAGTGAAGATCACACCACTGCACTCTAGCCTCAGCAACAGCATGAGGCATGAGGCTGTCTCAAAAAAAAAAAAAAAACAAAAAGAAAAAAAAAAAGAAAAAAAAAACTTCAACATGAGATTTGGAGGGGACTAACACCCAAACTATAGCAACCCGTATATTTAGATGCATGCTAGCCAAATCCCTCAGATGATGTAATCTTTCTAGCAAGAACAAAAAAACAAATTATCAAATGCTCTAATCATGCACAGTTAAGGGGAAGTACTCAATAAAAAGAAATGCTAGGTCTCTGACTCAAATCTTTTTTTTTTTTTTCTGAGATGGAGTCAAGCTCTGTTGCCTAGGCTGGAGTGCAGTGGTGCGATCTCGGCTCACTGCAAGCTCTGCCTCCTGGGTTCACGTCACTCTCCTGCCTCAGCCTCCCAAGTAGCTGGAACTACAGGCGCCTGCCACCACGGTCGGCTAATTTTTTTGTATTTTTAGTAGAGACGGAGTTTCACCATGTTAGCCGAGATGGTCTCGATCTCCTGACCTCGTGATCCGCCCGCCTCGGCCTCCCAAAGTGCTGAGATTACAAGCATGAGCCACCGTGCCCGGTTTTTTTTTTTTTTTTTTTAATTAAGACGGAGTTTCACTCTTGTTGCCCAGGCTGTAGTGCAATGGCATGATCTCAGCTCACTGCAGCCGCTGCCTCCCGGGTTCAAGCAATTCTCCTCCCTCAGTCTCCCAAGTACCTGGGACTACAGGTGTGTTCCACCACACTCAGCTAATCTTTGTATTTTTAGTAGAGATGGGGTTTCACCATGTTGGCCAGACTGATCTCGAATTTCTGACCTCAGGTGATCCGCCCGCCTCAGCCTTTCAAAGTGCTGGGATTACAGGTGTAAGCCACCATGCCCAGCCCTCTGACTCAAATCTTAAAACTTCAGAATAGAAGTCGGATTCAGATTGTGCAGAAATATACATCAGCCTGTGACAAGGAGCAGACGTGGAAATGACTCTTAATTGGAAACACCCTGCTGGAACCTGAATCTTTCTGAAATTGCAAAATCTCATCTGATTTAGAAGGTTCTTACCGGGAAAAAAAAGTAGCCGTTGAATGGCTATTCAACCAACCATGGATTAAGACAAAGGAAACTGAAAGTTTTCATCAGTTGCCTTTCCATATTTTGTTTTAAATTCTAGAATTCCACAGCTGATTTTCGTCCCCAGATGCATCAAACTTACCCCGAGAGGTTCCCCAGAGTGGAAGGCTCAGGGTCAGGTCTGTCCTCAAATGGCCAGCTCTGTCACTGTGAAGGCTGTTTAATAGTAAACACAGGACAATCGTGGCCTTAGCTGCCTTGCAGTTCCCCTCCTCCAGGACCTAGTGCTCCCCTGCAGCCAGCAGACAAGGGCCAATTATGATGATACAGCAGTGATTTGGAACGAGAGTTGATAGAGAGGTTTTGTTTCCAGAGCATGTAGCTTATTGGAACCCTGTTTCAGTCAAGAGATATTGGATGGTTTCTTACCTCCTCTCCTAAAGACAGGAAGACCCAGTGTGGTGTGTTCCTCACTGGTAATTCTAGGATACACTCAGGTAAAAATATAATCGTTAATTTTCCTGAGCATCACTGTAGACAGATGGAAATACAGTCTTGATTATAGTGGTTTTAATATGATTGTCAAGTTTTATTTTCCAGTCCATTAACTTTTATCTTTAATTACCCAAAGGTCAGTCTGTACTGACCTTTGTATCAAGCCATAATGGAGCCAGGCGTGGTGGCTCACACCTATAATCCCAGCACTTTGGGAGGCCAAGGTGGGCGTATCACCTGACCTCAGGTGTTTCAGACCAGCCTGGCCAAGATGGTGAAACCCCGTCTCTACCAAAGGTACAAAAATCGGCTGGGCACCGTGGCTCACGCCTGTAATCCCAGCACTTTGGGAGGCCGAGACGGGTGGATCATGAGGTCAGGAGATCGAGATCATCCTGGCTAACACGGTGAAACCCTGTGTCTACTAAAAATACAAAACATTAGCCGGGCGTGGTGACAGGCACCTGTAGTCCCAGCTACTTGGGAGGCTGAGGCAGGAGAATGGCGTGAACCCGGGAGGCGGAGCTTGCAGTGAGCCAAGATCGTGCCACTGCACTCCAGCCTTGGCGACAGAGTGAGACTCCGTCTCAAAAAAAAAAGTACAAAATTTAGCACTGCATGGTGACACACGCCTGTAGTCCTAGCTACTAGGGAGGCTGAAATGGGAGAACTGCTTGAACCCAGGAAGCAGAGGTTGCAGTGAGCTGAGATCATGCCATTGCATTCCAGCCTGGGCAACAGAGTGAGACTCCGTCTAAAAAAAAAAAATAGAAAAAAAAAAAACAGAGAGAATGAGAGGAAGAGAAAGGAGGGAGGTAGAAAGGAAGAACGAACGAAAGGAGGGAGGCACATAATGGAGAATACAAAAGAATTCTACCCTCAAAAATATTAAAATCGGTTGGAGACACACTGAACAAGACAGCAAGACTTAAGGATATATGCTGAGTAGCATCTGAGTAGTGCTAGACAGCTTAGCACAGAGAAAACCCACATAAGGGAAGCCATCAGTGACTGTGACAAGGAGTGAAGGAGGACAACTGGGGAATACATCCTAGGAGGTAGGAAAAGCACTGAGCCTGCACGTTCATCCTCCAGACACTAGTGACTTATTGTGGCCCCTTGGGGGCTTCAGTTTGCTCAACTTGAAAACAGAAGGCAAGGACTAGATGGTCTGTAATGTCTTTCAGCTATAATGATACAGGATTCTTAAGGACAAACGCAGAGAACTTGGGAAGGTGAGGATGTTACAGGAAAAGGAAAGACAAGCACAAAGCTGCAGAAGTAGGAAATCACTAGTTATGCATAGGCAGAGTGTGTTGTGGGACAACAAAGACCTTAAACAAGTCTGTTTTTTTTTTTTTTTTTTTTTTTTAGACGTTTAAAATGGCCCCCAGGTTTAGTGCTGTCATATTCCTAAATTCAAGAAGACTGTGATGTGCCTTTTTGAGAAAATGTTAGATAAGCTTTGTTTGGATGAGTTACAGTGCTCCTAGCCATGAATTAACAAATCAGTAGTATATATGTATTACATATACTACTATATATGTCTTTAAACAGAAACACTCATAAAACAAGGTTATGTATTGGTTGGTTGATGAAAATGTGACTAGAGGCTTGCAGGAACTTAACCCTGTTTTCCCTAGAAGTAGTGGTTTAGTATTAACAATTTCACACAACTACTGAATATTCTAAGAATTGACTGCATTGGATATCTACAGCCTTGCTATTATTACTATTTGCTTCATAAACTGAATCTCACTGTATACTAACATTCCTCAAAATACAAGGAATACATAAACAAAACCCTAAAACTTCACTGAGAAGAAAAGCTGGTTCAGATAGAGAACACTATTATGTTCCCACACAGAAAGAACTAAGTATTACAAAATTTATCAGCTGGGTGTGGTGGCTCACGCCTGTAATCCCAGCACTTTGGGAGGCCAAGGCAGGCGGATCACGAGGTCAGGAGATCGAGACCATCCCGGCTAACACGGTGAAACCCCATCTCTAATAAAAATACAAAAACTTAGCCAGGTGTAGTGGTGGGTGCCTGTAGTCCCAGCTACTTGGGAGGCTGAGACAGGAGAATGGCACGAACCCAGGAAGTGGAGCTTGCAGTGAGCCAAGATTGCACCACTGCACTCCAGCCTGGGTGACAGAGCAAGACTCCATCTCCAAAAAAAAAAAAAATTATCTTCCTTTTCAAAAGTACTCCTATTGGCTGGGCACAGTGGCTCATACCTGTAATCCCAGCACTTTGGATGCCCGAGGCAGGCGGATCACTTGAGGTCTGGTGTTAGAGACCAGCCTGGCCAAAATGGTGAAACCCTGTCTCTACTAAAAATACAAAGATTAGCTGAGTGTGGTGGTGCATGCCTGTAATCCCAGCTACTCGGGAGGCTAGGCATGAGAATCACTTGAACCTAGGACACAGAGGTTGCAGTGAGCCAAGATCGCACCACTGTACTCCAGTCTGGGTGAAGGAGTGAGACTCTGTCTCAAAAAAAAAAAAAAAAAAACAACGGAAAAGTACTCCTCTTATTTCACAGATCCACAAGAATTTCACATTAATAAAGCCAGTATGATATACTTTTAATGCCTTTAGAAAATGTGTGCTGTTGGTTTATTACGACAGAGATTCTTCTCATTATGGAGGTATTTTCTAGGTTAGGTCTTCAGGAATAAGAACTGTATGTTATTAAATGTTATATGATATCTATTATAGGTAATACATGAATTGTTTGCTGACTACATTAATCTATTTCAAAATACTAAGCTATACTTGCATAATGATAGATTAAAATAAACTGAAATTTCATTTTCTATTCCTTCACTTTGGGTTTTCTATTTATATTCATAATACATTTCTTTAAAAAACTGAAGTTCATATGTAACATCTCATTAAATAACAGATGTGTACAAAATGCTGCAGTCCTAAGATCCCATATGCCTTTTTGTGCTAGGCAGGGGTGGGGTGGTGAAGAGGGATCAAGAGAAGCATGTTAAACTCTAGTCTGTTTTCTATTCATACGACAATACTTCCTTTATAGCAAATGATGGTAATCAGTTCAAACAGCTTTTTCTTCACCCAATTTTAGCCCTTTCACATGAAAATGAAATAATGACCTCTAGTGGAATAAACTCAGTCTAGTACCCACTGTGATTTATTATTACATTTAAACTGTTACTAGACTGGCTCCACACTGCAAACATCCTAGACACAAAAACTCTCAAAACAATTTTTTTTTTTTTTTTTTTTGAGACAGTCTCGCTCTGTCACTCAGGCTGGAGTGCAATGGCGTGATCTCAGCTCACTGCAACCTCTGCCTCCAGGGTTCAAGTGATTCTCCCGCCTAAGCCTCCCGAGTAACTGGGATTACAGGCACCCGCCACCACACCAAGCTAATTTTTGTATTTTCAGTAGATAGGGTTTCACCGTGTTACCCAGGCTGGTCTTGAACTCCTGACCTCAAGTGATTTGCCCATCTCAGCCTCCCAAAGTGCTGAGGTTACAGGTGTGAGCTGCCACGCCAGGCCAAAACGTATTTTTAAATCTCTTACATTATGTGGCCGTTTTCATTTTTTTAATTTTAAAATTTAAGAGCCAGGTCTGACTAGGTTACCCAGGCTGCTTGCAATCATAGCACACTACAGCGTCAAATTCCCAGGCTCTAGCGATCCTCTTGCCCTAGCCTCCCCAGTAGCAGGGACTACAGGTGTGCACCACAGCACCCAGCTCCAATTTGATGTCTGCTTCCCTTTTAGTCTATAAGCTCTATGAGGACAGGAGGCAACTGTTTATTTCCTACTCTTGCAGGGTTTTCTGTTTGATCCCTTCAATAAATCTCTCCACTGCTGCATTTCAGGGCTCTTGCCTTTTGCCTTCTACTTGGATGCAACCAATAGGAGCACCAACAGGTCAGAAGATGGAAAAGAATGAAATCCAGTTATTTATTCCCCCAGCTTCTTAATTAAGGAAAAGTATAAGCTGGGCACAGTGGCTCACGCCTGTAATCCCAGCATGTTGGGAGGCTGAGGCGTGTGGATCACGAGGTCAGGAGAACAAGATCATCCTAACACAGTGAAACCCTGTCTCTACTAAAAAGACAAAAAATTAGCCGGGTGTGGTGGCGGGCACCTGTAGTCCCAGCTACTCGGGAGGCTGAGGCAGGAGAATGGCCTGAACCCGGGAGGCGGATCTTGCAGTGAGCAGAGATCATGCCACTGCACTCCAGCCTAGGTAAAGAGCAAGACTCTGTCTCAAAAAAAAAAAAAACAAAAAAAACAAAAAAAGGTATGGAGAAAAATTACATATTGATTGTATCTTGTCAGGCCAACTCACCTTTAATATATTTACTATTAAAGAATTGTCTTCAGTGTGGCCAACATGGTGAAACCCCGTCTCTACTAAATACAAAAAAATCAGCTGGGTGTGATGGCGCATGTCAATAATCCCAGCTACTCTGGAGGCTGAGGCACAATAATCGCTTGAACCTGGGATGCAGAGGTTGCAGTGAGCCAAGATCGCGCCACTGCACTCCAGTCTGGGCGATACAGCAAGACTCCGTCTCAAAAGAAAGAAAAAAAAAATTGTCTTAATCATCATGAATTTTATACACCCCTTTTTGGATCATAGAACCTGTAATAAAACTGAGTGACCACTGCCAATAATCTGTGGGGGGAAAAAAGCTAATTACTATATAGCTTTGATACATTATGAAAAAGCAGAATATCAACTGTGGAAAAATCAAAAAGTATTTGAATTTACTTGATGAGGTAAGATACTTAAAAAATATATATCTAATATTTATTTATACTAATATATAAATGTATATATCTCATATGACAAGTATATTCTACATGCATACTATTAGTATATATTTATATATTAGTATAAATACATATATATAAAAATACACACACACACACATATATATATAAAAACATTTTTTTGTGTGATGGAGTCTCACTCCATTGCCCAGGCTGGAGTGCAGTGGCGTAATCTTGGCTCACCGCAACCTCTGCCTCGTGGGTTGAAGCAATTCTCCTGCCTCAGCCTCATGAGTAGCTGGGATTACAGGCGCCTGTCACTGCACCTGGCTAAGTTTCGTATTTTTAGTAGAAACGGGGTTTCACCATCTTGGCCGGGCTGGTCTTGAACTCCTGACCTCGTGATCCACCTGCCTCAGCCTCCCAAAGTGCTGGGATTACAGGCGTGAGTCACCACGCCTGGCCTAAACTTTTTTTAGGTAACAATATTCACAGAAAATGTCTTTACTTAAAAAACAAAAACTCACATACATGATAAAATACAGATTTAAGCCACCCACATCCCCAGTTGTTTCCCTTAGCATATAAATACTTGGTAGTAAGCTTTACAAAGAACTGATGCACTGAGAGACATTTTTTCTGAGCTTAACAAATCAAAAACAATTTTTAAAAATCCTTATTAACAATTAGAACAGTTTTGCTGTCAAATAAAGTAGGTCTTTTCTCTTTTGTTCTCAAAGAACCCCTTAACAAAGGAGGCACTGACAGGTACACTACACATTAACAGGAGATTTTAACACGGCTCGTAACTGCTAATCTAGTGACCATTAACTCCAAGTTTCAACTTGGAAAACATAAAACTATATCCTACTAAGAACTGATTAAAAAGCAAAAGAAAAAAAAGTGACACATTAGCAGCTAGACAAAAAAACAATAACCCTTAATTTAGAAGACAACTTTTTACCAGGTACCTAAGACTCCGTAGAGTAAAACTCAGGAAAGGAGAATCAATTCTAGACCCCATCCCATAAGGACTTTAGTTTCCAAAATACCAAAACGAACTTCTTATTTCCCCTGTGGGTAGGTGCCACAGAATGAAGTCAGCAGTAAAATGCATATTTAGTGCATGTCAAGTAAAAGGGTATATATTCTATATGTATTGTTAAGTTTAGCCTAAAGTCTCTTTACATATCTCAAGTTCAGCTTAAAGGTTTCTCAGTACATAGAACTGTAGCCTAACTGGATGTGTAAACAGACTGTACCTTACTCTCATGCCAATCACTAAGTTTCAGCCAACCAAAGGCAGCAAACTGTTCAAACCATATTCAAATAAGGCAAACGCTGAACTGTAACTAATATGGCTGTTGCTGTATCTCACTTTCATTTTCCATACATCACTTTCCTTCTGTTCACAAATCTACATCAACTACACAGCTGGGCTGAAGCCTCTGAACCTATTATGCTTCAGGGGCTACCTGATTTGTGAATTGTCCTTTGCTCAATTAAACTCTGCCAAACTAAATTTGTCTAAGGCTTTTCTTTTAACCTTATTCATCATAAAAAGAAAAATTTTAGTTGAAAAACTTAAAATCTGATCATCTAAAAATGAAACTGCCCAGTAGAAATGCTTAGCTCTCACTCTGGTAATTTTGTGAATGTGGAGGAAACTACTAAAACTTTGATATACTAAATAGACAGCTCTATCCCACATTTATGTTTATTAAAAACTGACATAAACAAACACAACCTGTACAAAAAATATCCCAAATCCCATATGACTTTGAAACAGTAATCTTGAGAGACATTATCGCCTAGGACCCCCTCTTCCTCTGCCACGGCCACGTCCTCTTCCTCTTCCTCTGCCTCTGCCTCTTCCTGCAACTGAAGGAAAAGAAAAACAAACCAAGCTCAATTCTCTTCTGCACGAATGTTACCGAGACACCACAAACAACATTTACACACATACCTTTCCCCGTTTATAGCTCTGTATTAGCAGCTACAGTAAATAGAAGTTTAACTAGCTTCTGTTAAATATGTTAGACTTCAGATTCTCCCCACCCCACAACACATTATCATGCAGAACCAAGAACTAAAGGCCTAGGGAGATTATTATTTGTTTCATTTCAATTTATTTACTAAGAAATGTGTCAAACTTAAAAAAATGATTTTTCTTTATATCATGTCTCAAATTCACCATAAAATGATTTGAATCTCACAAAAAAAGGAAGATACATATCATAGAATAGAACACGATCACCTTGATGCCAGAGTTTTGGTAACTGAATAAAATCCAAGCAAGTTAATTCAAAACCAGGGAAGTTTAAATCTATTACATCAAATCACAATCTTATTAACTCTTCAGAAAATTAAAACTATTTTGACCTACACATAATCTAGTGCTTTAATCCATATAGCAATATCCCTGTCACTGGGTCATCCTAACTCTAGTTGAGTATCATGGTGACAGGGAATTTATCACCCAAATAAACTTATTTCATCTTCAGACAGCTAAGAATATTAGAAAATCCTGACACAGAAGTCAGTTACATTCTAAATGTTTTGCTTTTTTTTTTTTTTTTTTTAATACAAGGTCTCTCTCTGTAGTCCAGCCTGCAGTGTAATCACACCTCACTGCAGTCTTGAACTCCTGGGCTCAAGTGATCCTCCCACCTAAGCCTCCTGAGTAGCGGGGACTACAGGTACAAGCCATCAGGTCTGGCTAATTTTTTAATTTTTTGTAGAGATGAGGTCTCCCTTTGTTGCCCAAGCTGCTTTCGAACTCGTGGACCAAAGCAATCCTCCAGCCTCAGTCTCCCAAAGTGGTGGGATTACAGGTGTGAGCCACCGCACCTGGCCACATTAGAAATTTGTACACGCTGATTCTAGTCTTACCATTCCAAGCAATAAACAGTGAGTTTAAGATGCTAATTAAGGGACATTCCACAAAATAACTGGCCCATACTCTTACAAAGTGTTAAGGTCACAAAAGGAACCAGCTGATATGCATTAAAGGAAACTAAGGAAACGAACAACTAAATGCAACCTGTTGTACTGGATTGGATCTTGGACCAGGAAAAGGACATTAGAGGGACAATCAGAGAAACGTGAGAAAGGTCTCTAGATAATACAATAGTGTCGCATCAATATAAAATTTCTATTTTTTGTAGTTACATGAAATTTTAACATTTAGGCAATGTTGGTGAAAGTGTATGGGAATTCCTTGTACTATTTTTGCAACTTTTTGTGTCTAAAATTATTTCAAAATGAAGTGTTAAAATGGGGGGAAAAACAGAGTTGGAGCAGTGTTGTAAAAAACAACAACAACAACAACAATAAAAGGGCTGGGCACCTGTAATCCCAGCTACTCGGGAGGCTGAGGCAGGAGAATTACTTGAACCCAGGAGGCAGAGGTTGTAGTGAGAGGAGATCGCGCCATGGCACTCCAGCCTGGGCGACAGAGCATGACTCTGTCTCAAAAAAAAAAAAGAAATAAAAAGAAAAGAAAATGGACCAGGTATGATGGTGGCTCACACCTGTAATCCCAGCACTTTGAGAGGCCACAGCAGGATTGTTGGAGACCAAGAGTTCAAGGCTAGCCTGGACAACATAGGGAGACCCTGTCTCTACAAAAAAATAAAAAAATTAGCCAGATTTGGTGGTGCATATCTGTATAAAAGAAAGAAAAATTAAGAAAACAACTTTTTTTTTTTTTTTTGAGACGGAGTCTCTCGCTCTGTCGCCCGGGCTGGAGTGCAGTGGCCGGATCTCAGCTCACTGCAAGCTCCGCCTCCCAGGTTCCCGCCATTCTCCTGCCTCAGCCTCCCGAGTAGCTGGGACTACAGGCGCCCGCCACCTCGCCCGGCTAATTTTTTTTTTATTTTTTAGTAGAGACGGGGTTTCACCGTGTTAGCCAGGATGGTCTCGATCTCCTGACCTCGTGATCCGCCCGTCTCGGCCTCCCAAAGTGCTGGGATTACAGGCTTGAGCCACCGCGCCCGGCCTAGAAAACAACTTTTTAAGAAGTGGGGAGTGGGTGGGGGGCAGGCATAAATAATTTTATTTATTTATTTTTTTGAGACAGAGTTTCACTCTTGCTGCACAGGTTGGAGTGCAATGGCACGATCTCAGCTCACGGCATGGGCCACCGCGCCCAGCCAATTTCAGTTATTTTACACTATACTATTTTAAATGTGTACACACAAAAACAGTAAGTCTAGGACGCATGTTAAAATGAACCAAATTGACCACACTTATCTCCAATTTCTTCTGAAATAGTATTTATGATAGAAAAGCAACAAAAACGATAAGTACCCAGAACAAAAAAGAAAAGCAGAGAAAACATAGTAGATAAAAGATTTCGGCTGGGCGCGGTGGCTCATGCCTGTAATCCCAGCACTTTGGAAGGCTGAGGCAGGTGAATCACTTGAGGTCAGGGGTATGAGGCCAGCCTGATCAACACGATGAAACCCCGTCTCTATTAAAAATACAAAATTAACCAGGTGCGGTGGCACAAACCTATAATCCCAGCTACTTGGGAGGCTGAAACAGAAGAATCGTTAGAACCCAGGAGGCGGAGGTTGCAGTGAGCTGAAATCGCGCCACTGCACTCCAGCTTGGGTAACAAGAGTGAAACTCCATCTAAAAAAAAAACAAAAAAACAAAAAAAAAAAAAAAATTTTTTTTCAACAAAATTTTAAATCAGAAAATAGACTTGGAACTGTAACATTTAGTAAAGGAAGAATAACTTCTCAGCGTGGAGTAAGATGATATGAGGCAGGGGGCTTTCAATCATCAATCCCCTCACAGGTAGGTCGGTAGTAAAAAAATGTAGAATAACCCTAAAGACATTAAGGCAAAAAGTCCTCAGATTTGAAAATACAGTCAGCCTTCAATATCCATGGGTTCCACATCCATGGATTTAACCAACTTTAGGCCTATGATGGTTGTCAGACTTTTTCTTGTCATTAACGCCTAAACAATACAATATAACTATCTACAAAGTATTTACATTATACTGGGTATTACAAGTGTACAAAAGGATGTGCAGAGATTAGATGGAAACACTATTACCATTTTATGAAAAGGGACTTGAGCATCTGTAGATTTTGGTACCCACAGGGGGTTCTTGCAAAGTGGAAAGCAGCATGATACACAGGACCGAGTGAGAGGTTAAATCATTGTTTTCCAAGCTATGGATTACAACCATATTATTATTATTATTATTATTTTTTTTTTTTTTTTTTGAGACGGAGTCTCGCTCTGTCGCCCAGGCTGGAGTGCAGTGGCCGGATCTCAGCTCACTGCAAGCTCTGCCTCCCGGGTTTACACCATTCTCCTGCCTCAGCCTCCCGAGTAGCTGGGACTACAGGCGCCCGCCACCTCGCCCGGCTAGTTTTTTGTATTTTT
>NC_037686.1:13704053-13733005 GCF_003255815.1 Theropithecus gelada | reverse complement strand
GCTCTGTCGCCCAGGCAGGAGTGCAGTGGCCGGATCTCAGCTCACTGCAAGCTCCGCCTCCCGGGTTTACACCATTCTCCTGCCTCAGCCTCCCGAGTAGCTGGGACTACAGGCGCCCGCCACCTCGCCCGGCTAGTTTTTTGTATTTTTAGTAGAGACGGGGTTTCACCGTGTTAGCCAGGATGGTCTTGATCTCCTGACCTTGTGATCCGCCCGTCTCGGCCTCCCAAAGTGCTGGGATTACAGGCTTGAGCCACCGCGCCCGGCCTATTATTATTATTTTGAAACAGAGTCTCACTCTGTAGCCCAGGCCGGAGTGCAGTGGCATGATCTTGGCTCACAGCAACCTCCGCCTCCCGGGTTCAAGTGATTCTTCTGCCTCAGCCTCCCAAGTAACTGGGACTAAAGGCATGCGCCACCACGCCCAATTTTTTTTTTTTGCATTTTTAGTAGAGATGGGATTTCTCCATGTTGACCAGGCTGGTCTGGAACTCCTGGCCTCAGGTGATCTGCCCGCCTCGGCCTCCCAAAGTGCTGGGATTACAGGCGTGAGCCACTGTGTCCAGCCGCATCAATGTTTTTAATAGCAACACCAGGAGTTATAATACACATTATAGGAAATATTAAACAACAAAGACACTTGTGTTGTTTGCAAATATTTATATTATGAATAGTGTAGATTAGGATTAGCATTCACAAAAATTTTTATAATCCTTCAAACTTACCAGCTTCCCTTTTCTTAGATTTCACCTTAGGTTCAACATCCACAAGTAGTGTATCCAGAGGTAAACTGTCTGGTAGAATAAAATACCGAATGTTATTTCCTCGAATACTCAGCGTTTCCAGCTGTACAGGTTCTCTGTTCTTCAGGGTCATTTTCACAGCTTTAAGATGTGTATTCATGCTGACATCCACACCTAAAAAGAAAAATAATTGGGCAGTTATTAGTATGATAAAAGTCAGGCAACTAATTAATCTACTGAGCCACAGTAAATACTGGACTACAAAAGAATACTGTTCTGCTACAGTGCAAGTTTTCTATGACATAATTTAGCACATATGCAACTGGTAAATGGGGGAATAATGTCAGTATAAATCAGCAGTGTTTCCTTCCTAGAGATTTTTCCTAGCACACTAATGTTTTGCTTACAGAAATGAATACAGCAAGCAATGGAAGAACCCTGACTGGGCTTCAGGCTCACTACTGATCTGACAGGTATTTCTTGAATGTTTCTCCCACTGTCTTTGTAACTTTCTCATAATCCCCATTCCACTAAACTATCCTCACCTTTGTTTCTGCTTCTCTCTATATGTAATAATTGTTACCACTTTAGTTAAGAATATTTTGATTACAAAGTTACACAGGCTTTTAAGTAGTCTGCAACACCTATTCTTCTCATTAAGCTACTATTTTTAGTATGAGAGTTTACAAAATACAAAGCAATTTTTCAGGGTGATTATATGACATTATAGCTGAAACACCTGAATACTGAAGCCTTTACCAAATTATACCTGAACTAATGGGATAACTAAAGACCTACTTAGGCCAGGTGCGGTGGCTCACGCCTGTAATCCCAGCACTTTGGGAGGCCGAGGCGGGCGGATCAACTGAGGTCTTCTGACCAGCCTGGTCCAGTTCAAGATCAGCCTGGCTGACATGCTGAAACCTCGTCTCTACTAAAAATATAAAAATTAGGCCAGGTGCAGTGACTTGACTCACGCCTGAAATCCCAGCACTCTGGGAGGCCGAGGCGGATGGATCATGAGGTCACAAGTTCGAGACCAAAACCCCATCTCTACCAAAAATAATCAGACCCTGGAGGCGGAGGTTGCAGTGAGCTGAGACTGTGCCACTGCACTCCAGCCTGGGCAACAGAGTGAGAATTCGTCTCAAAAAAAAAAAAAAAAAATGTACCCAGGCATGCTGGCAGGCACCTGTAGTCCCAGCCACTCGAGAGGCTGAGACAAAAGAATTGCTTGACCCCAGACAGCGGAGGCTACAGTGAGCCGAGATCATGACACTGCACTCAAGCCCAGGTGACAGAGCAAAACTCTGTTTCAAAAAAAAATAAATCAATTACATAATTCAGACAAAAGAATAAGAATCTGTACTACAATAACATTCATTAAGCAATCAAAAAATAAACTCTGGATAGCAGGTAAAAGAGAAGAAAAAAATGTTATAAAAGTAGTCCAACCTCCGTACCTGTGATTGTTCCATGGACCTGTGTTCCGTTCTTCAATTCAATGGTTACAGTTTCATGACTCAATTTCATCAAAAATCTATAAATAGGAATAAAACCATTAATTTCTACCTGCAACACTTTAAAATCACATTTATTAAGGTAAAAAGATGAAACAACTAGATGCTGAAAATTTGTAGATGCTATCTGCATCAATTCCTATCAATAATATGCTAACAATTTCAGCTTTCCTGAATTATATCCTCAAACTTTATGAAGGAACACAACAATACTAACATAAACTGTCATTTGGACGTTTCTAATTCTCAAACCTCAAATCCAGACATACAAGATCTCAGACTCATAAATCATGAAAAAGAAATAAAGAATTACAGTTGGTAAAAAGATTACAAGTTTATTACAATATTTATATATAAAGTAAAAATCTCCCTTCCTAACCCCCTGCACTGTGGGTATGTAGGAATATTATTCCAGATCATTTTATATGTACATTCATAAGCATATATACAGATTTCTTTTTACATAAATTGGGTCATATTTTATTCACATCTGTAACTTGTAGTTCTCGTTTAGCAGTTTATATTGGACATATTCCCATTTCAACATACAAAACACTCTAAGAACTGAGACTGGGTACGGTGGCTCATGCCTGTAATCCCAGAACTTAGGGAAACCGAGGTGAGCACATCATCTGAGGTCTGGAGTCCAAGACCAGCCTGGCCAACATGGTGAAACCCCATCTCTATAAAAACACAAAAATTAGCTGGGCAGGATGGCATGCGCCTGTAATCCCAGCTACTCAGGAGGCTGAGGCAGGAGAATCGCTTAAACCTGGGAGGCAGAGGCTGCAGTGAGCTGAGATCGCACCACTGCACTCCAGCCTGGGGAGAGAGCAAGACTCCATCTCAAAAAAAAAAAAAAAAATTAGCTAGGCATGATGGAGCACGCCTGTAATCCCAGCTACCTGGAACTCCGGAGGCAGAGGCTACAGTGAGGTGAGATTGTTCCACTGCACTCCAGCCTGAGCGACAGAGCAAGACTCCATCTCAAAAAAAAGCCAAAATAACAAAATAACATTCTAAGAACTGAAAAGTATTCCACTATATGGAAATGTCAAAATTTATTACCTCCCTGTTGATGGACATTACTTTGGTTCAATTTTTTCCCATTACAAACCCAATTATGCAAACCCTCACCAACAAAAGTTGCTGTTAAGTCTTTCAAATTTTTGTGAATTTGATGGGGGGGGGGGAATTTGTTTTTCCTTAATTACTTGTGAGACTGAATATCTTTTCATTAATATGGGAAAATTATTTCTTCCGTGAATTACCTGTTCACGTTATTTACACATTCTCAATTAGGTTGAGTTTTTCTTTTATTTTCTACTGGTTTGCCAGTCATTCAAGTTTGTGGTTTATGGTTTCTTTAGTCACACAAACTTTTTTCACTTTTATGTTTTGAATCTGTTCATCTTGCTGGGATACATAATTTGCCTAAGAAAGGGTTTTTTCTATGCCAAGATTGTAAAAGATAGTATCTTATTTTCTTCTACTTTTAGAGTTTTAATCTATTTGGAATTGATCTTTTTTATGCAGTGTAAGGCACAAATCTGTCTTTATTACTTTCCCCAACTGAATAGCCAGTTGCCTTGATAATATATAATGAACAAACTATCCACTTCTTACTTCATCTAGATTTCTGTTCTCCCCTTTTTATAACATTTTGCAGAGGAAGAAAAGTTGAAGGGTTTACAAATATTGTCAATTGCCAGTGCAGAGGTTAATGCCTGTAATTTCACCACTTTGAGAGGCCAAGGTGGGATGACTGCTTGAGGCCAGGAGTTCGAGACCTGCCTGGTCAACAGAGCAAGATCCTGTCTCTACAAAAATAAAAACAAAAAAATTTAGTTGGTCGGGCACGGTAGCTCATGCCTGTAACCCCAGCACTTTGGGAGGCCGAGGTAGGTGGATCATGAGGTCAGGAGTTGGAGACCAGCTTGGCCAATATGGTGAAACCTCATTTCTTCTAAAAATACAAAAAAATTAGCCAGGTGTGGTGGTGCAGGTCTGTAATCCCAGCTACTCAGGAGGCTGAGGCAGGAGTATCACTTGAACTTGGGAGGCAGAGGTTGCAGTGAGCCAAGATCGTGCCATTGTGCTACAGACTGGTTGACAGAGCAAGACTCCATCACAAAAAAAAATAAAAATAAAAAAATTAGCTGAGCATGTTGGTTCATGCCTGTAGTCCCAGTTCCTTGGAATCTGAGGTGGGAGGATCACTTGAGCCCAGACTTCGAGGTTGCAACGAGCCATGATTGTGTCACTGCCCTGGAGCCTATGTGGCAGGGAAAGACTCTGTCTTTTTAAAAAATTCTATTTTTTTTTTTTTTTTTTTTTTTGAGACAGTCTCACTCTGTCGGTGAGGCTGGACCACAGTGGCATGATCTTGGTTCACTGCAACCTCCGCCTCTTGGGTTCAAGCAATTCTACCTCAGCCTGCGAAGTAGCTGGGACTACAAGCACCTGCCACCACACCTGGATGATTTTTGCATTTTTAGTAGAGACAGGGTTTCACCATGTTGGGCTGGTCTCGAACTTCTGACCTCAGGTGATCTCCCCACCTCAGCCTCCCAAAGTGCTGGGATTATAGGCGTAAACCATGGGGCCTGGCCCTTTTTTTTTTTTTTTTAAGACAAGAGTCTTAGCCAGGTGCAGTTGCTCATGCCTGTAATCCCAGCACTTTGGGAGGCCGAGGCAGGCGGATCACCTGAGGTCAGGAGTTCAAGACAAGCCTGGTTAACATGGCGAAACCCCGTCTCTACTAAAAATACAAAAATATTAGCCAGACTTGGTGGCACATTACTGTAATCCCAGCTACTGGGGAAGCTGAGGCAGGAGAATTGCTCGAGCCCAGGAGGCGGAGGTTGCAGTGAGTCAAGATTGTGCCACTAAACTCTAGCCTGGACGATAGACTCCATCAAAAACAAACAAACAAACAAACAAAATCATACCATCTCAAAGTAAGTTGTAGGCATTGACACTTCAGCATGCATTTTCTAATGACGATCTCCTATATAACCATAATCTCACAATCAAATCTAAGAAAATGAACCCTACACTATCATACAATACACAGTTCATATACAAACTTTTAGTCTATAATATACACCTTATATTAATAGATCCTATCATCTATCACACTAAATGGTACATGTAAGATAACCTATTATCCTCCCGCACTAGACTATTGTTGAGGGTAGGGATCGTAACCCCTATATCTAATCCTAGACTGTAATAGGCACTGAATAATGCTGGCAGAAATGTTTCAATGAATAAAGGGAAACCAACCTTAAAATGCCTTTTTTAAATTTCTTTTTTCTTTTTAGTGGTATAGACAGCCATCACAAAAAAAATTACTTGGTCTGGGATATAATAAGCCTCAAACTTTAAAAAGACTCATGAGTTGAATCTCTTTTTATATATGACATCAAGAAAATGTTTCTCTCAATGAATTGGTAACACTTGATTTCATCAGATAATTATTCAGCTCCAAATTTAACAATCAATTATACTAGAAAAGCCTAGAATTTTGAACGAATGGCTTCCTCCCATTATCAAGTTTTTGGTTTTTTTTTTTTTTTTTTTTTTTTTTGAGATGGTGTCCTGCCGGTCGCCCAGGCTGGAGTGCAGCCACGCGATCTCGGCTCACTGCAACCTCCGCCTCCCAGGTTCACGCCATTCTCCTGTCTCAGCCTCCCGAGTAGCTGGGACTACAGGTGCCCACCACCACGCCCGGCTAATTTTTTGTATTTTTAGCGGAGACGGGGTTTCACCGTGTTAGCCAGGATGGTCTCGATCTCCTGACCTTGTGATTCACCCGCCTCGGCCTCCCAAAGTGCTGGGATTACAGGCGTGAGCCACTGTGCCCGGCCTGTTTTTATCTTTTATATGAACTTACTATCCCAGTTAGTGTAAGAACTTTTACTATAAAAGTTCTTCAAATTATTTTTGGAAGCAAAGAAGACAAATAAAAGGAAAAAAATACCTTACGTAGCCAGGCGCGGAGGCTCAGGTACATAAAAGATATGTAAAAATAACCATAAGTTGTAGAATGCAATAGAGATATACAGAGGTTTTTAGTTTTTTTCCCTGAGTAGCTGAGACTATAGGCATGTGCCACCGTGCCCGGCTAATATTTTTTAAATTTTTAGTAGAGATGTGGTTTTGCCATGTTGCCTAGGCTGGTCTTAAACTCCTGGGCTCAAGCAATCAGCCTGCCTCAGTCTCCCAAAGTGCTGGGATTACAAGCGTGAGCCACTGCACCCAGCTACACACAGGTTTTTTTTTTACTAAGAATATATTGTAGCATGTGGAGAAGGGAATCAGGTATTAGGGGACTTCTAGTAAGAAGCCTGAAAAGTTGGAAATACGCAGCAAGAAGAAACAAAAGAAAAATACAGCATAAGACACAGAGTAATTACAGATATTAAGATGGAGTCTCACTGTGTTGCCCAGGCTGGAGTGCAAGGGCACAATCTCAATCTGAGCTCACTACAACCTCCACCTCCCGGGTTCAAGCGATTCTTGTGCCTCAGTCTCCCGAGTAGCTGAGCACACGCCACCACAACCAGCTAATTTTTGTATTTTTTTTTTTTTTTTGAGACGGAGTCTCGCTGTGTCTCCCAGGCTGGAGTGCAGTGGCGTGATCTCGGCTCACTGCAAGCTCCGCCTCCCGGGTTCACGCCATTCTCCCGCCTCAGCCTCCCAAGTAGCTGAGACTACAGGCGCCCGCCACCACGCCCGGCTAGTTTTTTGTATTTTTAGTAGAGACGGGGTTTCACCATGTTAGCCAGGATAGTCTCGATCTCCTGACCTCATGATCCACCCGCCTCGGCCTCCCTAATTTTTGTATTTTTAGTAGAGACAGGGTTTCACCATGTTGGCCCGGCTGGTCTCCAACTCCTGACCTCAAGTGATCCGCCAGCCTTGGCCTCACAAAGTGCTATGATAACAAGCATGAGCCACCACGCCAGACCGATGAAATGTTAAGTTCAATATTTAAGGTCCTATGAGCAGAGAGGAGTTAGGCAGGTTCCCTTCTCGGAAAGCCCTAAGCTCTGTTAGAGAATTCCTCTAGGAGAGCTACTGAAGGATTTTCATCAATGAAGAGGAGTACCAGGCTCATATGCACATTTAAGAGAACCTAGGGCAAATGTTCAGAAACAGATTTTAGAAAGACAAGAGACAAAAGTATAATCTCTAGGAAGACAAATTATGTGACTAAAGCAGTACATATACAAGTTAAAACTACAGTAATTGAGATATAAGGAACAACAAATAGATCAATGAAACAATACAAGCAAACATTTATTTCTGGTCCCACATTTACATGGTTGATTTAGCTGGGATTACAGGCGCTTGCCACCACAATCAGCTAGTTTTTGTATTTTTTTTTTTTTTTTTTTTTTTTTTAGTAGAGACTGGGTTTCTCAAGTTCGAGGCCAGCCTGGGCAACACAGGAAGACTCTCATCTCTTAAGAAACAAAACAGGCCGGGCATGGTGGCTCATGCCTGTAATCACACTTTGGGAGGCCGAGGCAGGCGGATCACAAGGTCAAGAGATGGAGACCATCCTGGCCAACAAGGTGAAACCCCGTCTCTATTAAAAATACAAAAATTAGCTGGGCATGGTGGCGTGTGCCTATAGTTCCGGCTACTTGGGAGGTTGAGGCAGGAGAATCGCTTACACCCGGGAGGCAGAGGTTGCAGTGAGCCGAGATTGCGCCACTGCACTCCAGCCTAGCGAAAGAGTGAGACTTTGTCTCAAACAAAAACAAAAACAAAAAGACAAAAACAGGCTGGGCACGGTGACTCACGCTTGTAATCTCAACACTTTGAGAGGCCAAGGCAGGTGGACCATGAGGTCAGGAGTTCGAGACCAGCTTGGCCAACATAGTGAAACCCTGTCTCTACTAAAAATACAAAAATCAGCCAGGTGTGGTGGCACATGCCTGTAGTCCCGGCTACTTGGGAGGCTGAGGCGGGAGAATTACTTGAATCTGGGAGGTAGAGGTTGCAGTGAATCAAGATCGTGCCATTGTACTCCAGCCTGGGTGACAGAGTGAGACTCCATCTCAAAAAGAAACAAATAAACAAGGAAAAAACCAACTAAACCCTAAGGAGATGCCACTACATACCCACTAAAATGGCTAAAATTACAAACTGAGCAAACAGCACCACACACTGGTGAGGATGTGGAGCAACTGTTATTCTAACATATTGTTACTGGAAATGTAAAATGGTACAACCACTTTGGAAAATGGTCTGGAAATTTCTCATAAAGCTAAACACATAACAACTATGCTACAGTCCATCAACTCCACTCTTACGTATTCACCCACAAGAGTTTATTTCCCTCCAAAAACTTGAAGAATATTCAACGTTGTTGTAAACAAAATAAATAAGTTTTTATTTTCTTTTCTTGTAATTTTTTAAAATAAAGAGCTTTTTTTTCTTGAGAGGAGTCTCGCTCTGTTGCCCAAGCTGGAGTGCAATGGTGCGATCTCAGCTCACTGCAATCTCCACCTCCCAGGTGCAAGGGATTCTCTGGCCTTAGCCTCCCTCGTAGCTGGGATTACAGGCACCTGCCACCATGCCCAGCTACTTTTTTTGGTATTTTTAGTAGAGACCGGGTTTCACCATGTTGCTCAGGCTGGTCTCAAACTCCTGACCTCAAGGGATCCACCCGCCTCGGCCTCCCATAGTGCTGGGATTACAGACATGAGTCACTGTGCCCAGCCTAAAATACAGAACTTCCAAACACACGAGGTACTAATACCCAGTAATAAAAATGAACACATCACTGATACACTTCACAATGTGGATGAATCTCAAAAACATGTGAGTAAAAGGAATTTTACACAAAAATACTTTGTGATTCCAAATATATGAAATTCTAGTGCAGGCAAAATTCATGTATGGTGGAAGAAACTGGTTGCATCTAGGGGTATGGAGCCAGAGGTTGTCTGGGAAAGGCTTGAGGAAACTGAGGTTTTGGTCATGTTACTTCTCTTGATAGGGGTTTAGGTTACAAAAGTGCTTACATTTTTCAACAGCAGGAAATATATGCTGCATTTCATTGTATTAAGATATTTACCTCAAAGAAGGAAAACAAAAATCCATGAGTGGGATAAAAAAGGCCTGAACCTCAGTGGTGGTGACTGGAATGAAAGGAGGCTACTATGGGCAGGACAAATACACAATTATCCCTCCCTAACTGAACCCAGGAACCAAATGGATTCAACTTATTTTCAGATGAATCTTTCAGTATCTGAATTCTTTCTACTTAGTGCAACTTAGATATCAAATAGATAACACGGTGTCCCTCAGTATCAAAACACACTATTTGAACCCAAAAAACAAACAGGAAAATGTGGGACACTTTTATGCAGTAGGTAAAACTGGCAAAACTGGCAATGTATCAAATGTCAAGGACATCAGGAGAGAAAAAGTCAAGCTCACCTCCCAGGTTTTTGGTTAGGGTGACAGTGAGAATAAGGATGACGACGCTACCAACTGATACACAGAAATAAGTCTACTGAAAATGCAAACCAGTTAGTCAAACAATCATTTTCTGGAGGAAAAATACATTCTCTAGTAAGAAAAAAAATTTCTTTCTATATTTGACCTAAGACACAAAACCGGATTCAGTCCAGGTATTAAAAATTACTGGAAAATTGCCATAACATGCAATATCTTTAAAGGGAACAAATGAAATCCAAGGTGTATTACATAAAATTGAACTGTGAGTAGATTAAGATTCAGATTGGCAGGTATGGAGAAATTTCAAAAAATCTTGTAATTTTCTTTTTTGAGACAGAGTCTGGCTCTGTTGCCCAGGCTGGAGCGCAGTGGCGCGACCTCGGCTCACTACAACCTCCCGGGATCAAGCGCCTCTCTTACCTCAGCCTCCTGAGTAGCTGGGATTACAGGCGCCCGCCACCACGCCCGGCTAATTATTGTAGTTTTTCGGCTAATTATTGTAGTTTTTCGAAAGACGCGGTTTCACCACGTTGGCCAGGCAGGTCCTGAACTCCTGACTTCAGGTGATCCGCCTGCCTCAGCCTCCCAAAGTGCTGGGATTACAGGCGTGAGCCACCGCGTCCAGCCTAAAAAATGCACTTTAAATTCTGTGACTTCCTATCCAAAATTACAGTTCAAATAAAAATACACCAAAAATTAACCTTAATTGTCTTTTGTACCAACTCCTCCCTGAATTTTTTTTTTTTTTTTTTTTTGAGACGGAGTCTCGCTCTGTTGCCCAGGCTGGAGTGTAGTGGCTGATCTCAGCTCACTGCAACTTCTGCCTCCTGGGTTCAAGCAATTCTCCTGCCTCAGCCTCCTGAGTAGCTGGGATTACAGGCGCGCGCCACCACACCCAGCTAATTTTGGTAATTTTAGTAGAGACGGGGTTTCACCATGTTAGCCAGGCTGGTCTCGAACTCCTGACCTAGTGATCTGCCTGCCTTGGCATTCCAAAGTGCTGGGATTATAGGCGTGAGCCACTGCGCCTGGCCTCCTCCCTGAATATTGAAGGCTTTTATGTGTTATTTAAAACGTTTCAAACAAACATTATTTCAGACGTTATCTACTTGTCTGTCATCCCCACTAACCAGAAAGCTCCAACAAGGCTCTGCCTTTTAAAAAATTCTATTACCAGCGCCTAGTAGGTAACAGGTGCCCAGTAACTATTTAGCGGACAATGACAATCCTTGACTCAACAGGAAAGAAACAAGCTAAATATTTATAACCGATGGCTTAGTTATTAGAAACGTCTGCCTCTGTTCCAGACTCAGTCTCAAGGAAAAAGACTAAAACCAAATCTACTTGCAGGTAGTTTGGAATTAGTCTCCAGAAGACTCACCTAAGTGACAGGGTCTATTTCTCTCGAAAGAAATAAAACAGAATAACTATATATTATCTGGGTAATCAGCCACAATTACGTTGTGATAATTTCTGCTCTATATTGGGAGATGTTCCTAAATAAAAAGCCTACCTTAACAGGAAAGAGGTAGAATAATCAATAATAAGTCTAAGGAGAATCAAAAGATAAACTTAAAAATCGGCCAGGCGCAGTGGCTCACACCTGTAATCTCAGCCCTTTGGGAGGACGAGGCAGACAGAACGCTTTATGCCCAGGAGTTCGAGACCAGCCTGGTCAACAAAGTGAGACACCGTATTATTAAAAAAAAAAAAACAAAAACAAAAACTTGTGAAGCCAGAAGTCCTTCTCTGATTTAAAACAGTTTCCAAACAGGTTTGTTGCCAGATAAGCTCATACAGCTTTCTAAGTACTCTTAAGTAGGGCTGGAGTTCCACTCAAAAAGAAAATCAGTAACTGTAAGAGCGAGATGTCTCCCAGGCGGCGCCGCACCTTGAAAGCCTCTAAGTCACTAGGCGGGAAGAAAAGGCTCGGCCTTTATACCAGTATCTTGGAAGACACGCGGGATCCGCGAGCGACCCAGGCGGAAGCCCAGGCCCGAGCACAAGCTGCGGGCGCAGTAAGGCCGGCCGTTAGCAGGCCGCGCACACGCGGCTTTCCCGCCTCCTGCAAATGGGAGAGCCCAGCCTTCCGGACTCCGGGCCAAGCCCTCCCTCCACAGCCCCCAGAGCTGCTTGGTCACTCCCTCACCTCACGAGCTTCATCCTAGCGGCGCCGTCACCCTTCGGGTCCGATAGCGCACAGAATCCAACAACCGAATACTGACCGACTGCAGTATGAATGGCCGGAAGCGCCTACTCCAGGGACTCCGGTCGTAAAGGGCGCGCGGAGCACAGCAGACGCACGGCGGAAACGCCGAGGCTGCGCTGGGCCGCACTCTCTTCCGGTCGCGAGGAGCGCGACTGCGGCCCCTGGCGGCTGGAGGTTGCCTTGCCACGACTGAGGGTGTTGAGGGCTGGTCTAAGAGGAAAAGTGTCCCACAAGAGAGGGAGATTCGAAGAGATTAAATCCAATTAATACGACTGTCGCACTTTGGGAGGCCGAAGCGGGGGTATCACCTGAGGTCAGGAGTTCAAGACCAGCCTGGCCAATAGGGTGAAACCCCCGTCTGTACTAAAAATACAAAAAATTAGCTGGATGTGGTGGTGGGCGCCTGTTATCCCAGCTACTCGGGAGGCTGAGGCAGGAGAATCGCTTGAACCCGGGAGGCGGAGGTTGCAGTGAGCCGAGATTGCACCACTACACTCCTGCCTGGGCAACAAGAGCGAAACTCCGTCGCGCGCGCGCGCACACACACACAATAGTACTGTCACCATCACGTTTCTGAATAGCAGGGCACCGTGAGTGCAGCACCTAATATAAATTCCTCACTGAACGAAAATAAGTTCTTAGAGAAGCCCAAAGGATTATGCTAATTCTGTTCCAACACCAGGAACCTTAGCATTACTTAATGTACCTGAAGCAATTCACACAATGGGCTGGGCGCTGTGGCTCACGCCTGTAATTCCAGCACTTTGGGAGTCCAAGGCGGGCAGATAGCGAGGTCAAGAAATCAAGACCGTGCTGGCCAACATGGTGAAACCCTGTCTCTACTAAAAATACAAAAATTAGCTGGGCGTGGTGGCATACGCCTGTAGTCCCAGTTACTCGGGAGCCTGAGGCAGGAGAATCGCTTGAACCCAGGAGGCTGAGGTTGCGGTGAGCCGAGATCGCGCCACTGCACTCCAGCCTGGCAACAGAGCGAGACTCCGTCTCAAAAAATAATAAAAATAAAAAAATAAAATCACACAATGTAGCGGATTATTTTCACTTTAAGTTCCGATCTACAAGACAAACTTTTCAATCTTCATCTTTCACAACATCTCCTCAAAATTTTTTTTTATTGTTTTTCTGAGACAGAGTCTCCTTCTGTCGCCCAGGCTGGAGTGCAGTAGCACGATCTTGGCTCACTGCAACCCTTGCCTCCCCGGTTCAAGCGATTCTCGTGCCTCAGCCTCTCCAGTAACTGAGATTACAGAGGGGAATCACCACGCCCCGCTAATTATTGTCTTTTTAGTAGAGACAGGGTTTCCCCATGTTGGCCAGGATGACCTGAACTCCTGACCTCAAGTGATCTGCCTCTCTAGGCCTCCCAAAGTGCAAAGTGCTAGGATTACAGGTGTGAGCTTCATCAAAATTTAACACAAACACTCCTCTTTCCTCTTTCGGGTTTCAGGATGCCAAGCTCACCTGGCCTTTTTCCTTATCCCACTAACTACTCGTTTGTTTTGTTTTGTTTTGTTTTTAGACAAGGTCTATCGCTCTGTTGCCCAGGCTGGAGTGCAATGGCACAATCAGGGCTCACTGCAGCCTTGACCGATCCTCCTGGACTCAAGCGATCCTCCTGCCTCAGCCTTCTCAGTAGCTGGGACCACAAGTGCATGCCACCATGCCCAGCTAATATTTTATTTTTTATTTCGTAGAGAAGAGGTCTTACTGTGTTGCCCAGGCTAGTATCCAACCCCTGGGCTCAAGAGATTCCACTGCCGTGGCCTCCCAAAGTGCTGGGTTTACAGGCCCAGAGCCTCCATGCCCAGCCTCTAACTACTCTTTCTAAATCTCCTTAGCTGGCTCCTCCTTCTCTATGGAGCCAATACACGTCAGAGTGCTTCCCGGCTTGCAGCTGTAGTCCCTTTATGTATACTTTTTCTTTTAACCTGGTAATCTCCTCCAAAACCATAACCTGAATTTATATCTCTAGTCCAGAGTTCACCCCTGCTCAACAGAACTCTTAGATATTGTAAGACAATACTTATCGGCCAGTAATCTCAGCACTTTGGGAGGCCGAGATGAGCAGATCACGACGTCAAGAGATTGAGACCATCCTGGTCAACATGGTGAAACCGCATCTCTACTAAAAATACAAAAATTAGCTGGGCATGGTGGTGCATGCCTGTAGTCCCAGCTACTCGGGAGACTGAGGCAGAAGAATTGCTTGAACCCGGGAGACGGAGGTTGCAGTGAGTGGAGATCGTGCCACTGCACTCCAGCCTGGCAAAAGAACAGGACTCAGTCTCAAAAAAAAGAAGAAGAAGAAAAAAGGACAATATTTATCAAAGTTTAATGTGTGTAGGACTCACCTGGGGAAACTTTATTATTTATTTATTTATTTTTGAGACAAAGTTTCACTCTTGTTGCCCAAGCCGGAGTACAATTGCATGATCTCAGCTCACTGCAACCTCTGCCTCCTGGGTTAAAATGATTCTCCTGCCTAAGTTTCCCAAGTAGATGGAATTACAGGTACATGCCACTGCACCCGGCTAATTTTTTGTATTTTTAGTAGAAATGGGGTTTCACCATGTTAGCTAGGCTGGTCTCGAACTCATGACCTCAGATGATCCATCTGCCTTGGCCTCCCAAAGTGCTGGGATTTCGGGTTTGAGCCACCACGCCTGGCCTGGAAACTTTACAATGAAAATCTGATTCAGTTGTTGGGGGGCCTGAAATTCAGCATTTCTAAAAAGCCTTCAGCTGATGAAGCTGCCCCTACTCTATGCACATCAATTTGAGTAACAAGGCTAAAATGGATATTTGTGTGTTGCCCTCTCAACGTCTATCCCCTTGTCTTTCCAAATGTTCCTAATATTCTTCTGTTGATCCCTGTGGTCCTAAGAAAGCTGACTCTACCCTTTTAATAGTCCATTCCATTACTTGTTCACAGTAGGTTTGGGATCTAAGTTGATCCAGTCGGACCTTTAGAGGGAAAGTTCTTTTCTTTTGGTTATGAATGGAAACGGAGTAACCCCTGGAGCTGTTGGGAACTTCCTTACAACCAGGAGAAGAATCAATCTCAGGACATAGTGTTGTTTATTTCTTGCTTTCTTTGTTCCTTTAGACAGGATCTTGCTCTGTTGCCCAGGCTGGGGTGCAGTGGTGTGATCCTAGCTCACTGCAGCCTTAGGGTCCTGGGAATAAATTGATCCTCTCACCTCAGCCTCCCAAAATGCTGGGATTACAGGGAGCCACTGTGCCTAACCAAGGACAGAGTTTTTAAAAAACTAAAACCTGTGATGATATTAATGAGCCCCTAGATAATGAATAATGCCTGAATGTTGCTATTTAGAATTAAATAGCCAGCCCTGCAGTGCATGCTGACAGTCTCAGTTACTAGGGAGGCTGAGGCAGGAGAATCACTTGAACTCAGGAGTTCAAGGCCAACCTGGGTAACACAGCAAGACCCTTAAAAATGAAAAAAAAAATTGGGCCGGGCGCGGTGGCTCAAGCCTGTAATCCCAGCACTTTGGGAGGCCGAGACGGGCGGATCACGAGGTCAGGAGATCGAGACCATCCCGGCTAGTTTTTTGTATTTTTTAGTAGAGACGGGGTTTCACCGTGTTAGCCAGGATGGTCTTGATCTCCTGACCTCGTGATCCGCCCGTCTCTACTAAAAAATACAAAAAACTAGCCGGGCGCGGTGGCAGGCGCCTGTAGTCCCAGCTACTCGGGAGGCTGAGGCAGGAGAATGGCGTAAACTCGGGCGGCGGAGCTTGCAGTGAGCTGAGATCCGGCCACTGCACTCTAGCTTGGGTGACAGAGCGAGACTCCGTCTCAAAAAAAAAAAAAAAAAAAAAAAAAAAAAAATTAAAAAAAATTTAAAAANGGAGCTTGCAGTGAGCTGAGATCCGGCCACTGCACTCTAGCTTGGGTGACAGAGCGAGACTCCGTCTCAAAAAAAAAAAAAAAAGAAAAAAGAAAAAAAATTAAATAAAATTTAAAAATTCAGCTCCTCAGGCCGGGCATGGTGGCTCACGCCTGTAATCCCAGCACTGTGGGAGGCCGAGGCAGGCGGATCATGAGGTCAAGAGATTGAGACAATCCTGGCCACCATGGTGAAACCCTGTCTCTACCAAAAATACAAAAAAATTACCCGGGCATGGTGGTGCATGCCTGTAGTCCCAGCTATTCGGGACGCTGAGGCAGAAGAATTGCTGAAACTTGGGAGGTGGAGGTTGCAGTGAGCCGAGAGCATGCCTCTGCACTCCAGCCTGGGCGACAGAGCAAGACTCTATCTCAAAAAAAAAAAGAAAAAAGAAAAAAATTCAGCTCCTCAATTTTGGTAATTATATTTCTTTCTTTCTTTCTTTTTTTTTTTTTTTTTGAGAGGGAGTCTCACTCCATCACCCAGGCTGGAGTGCAGTGGCGCCATCTCAGCTCACTGCAACCTCCACCTCCCAGGTTCCAGCAATTCTCTGCCTCAGCCTCCCAAGTAGCTGGGATTACAGAGGCCTGCCACCTCACCTGGCTAATTTTTGTATTTTTAGTAGACACGGTGTTTCACCACCTTGGACAGGCTGGTCTTGAACTCCTGACCTTGTGATCCACCCTCCTCGGCCTCCTCAAGTGCTGGGATTACAGGCGTAAGCCACCATGCCCGGCCTAGTAACTACATTTCAAATACTCATATGTGTCTATGGCTACCCTTTTGAACAATGCAGATATGTGAATATTTCCATCATCACAGAAAGTGTGATTGGACAGTACTTTTTGAGGACCATATTTTTTTCCTTCTTAGAATTTAATTATTTATTTATTTATTGTCAGATACAAGAACGTAAACTGAAAGCAGGGAATTATGTCTTTTCTGTTGACTGCAGCACCTCCAGCATCTAAAATAATGCCTTGTTAATATGCCCTCAATAAATATTTGTGAAATAACTGAATGCCTCAACTGGCCGCAGTGGCTCACACCTGTAATCCCAGCACTTAGGGAGGCTCAGGTGGGCGGATCACCTGAGGTCAGGAGTTTGAGACCAGCCTGGCCAACATGGTGAAACCCTGTCTCTAATAAAAATACAAAAATTAGCCGGGTGTGGTGGCAGGTGTCTGTAATCCCAGCTATTCAGGAGGCTGAGGCAGGAGAATGGCTTGAACCTGGGAGGCAGAGGTTGCAGTGAGCCAAGATCATGCCACTGCACTCTAGCCAGGGCAACAATCTCAAAGAAAAAAAAAAAAAATAATAATGATAACTGAATGCCTCCTCTATTAGGATGGATGCTCCATGAGGAAGGAGGCCTGAGTGTATTGTTTTCTGTGGTATCCCCAGTACTGAGCATGGGGTACTCCTCCCTATTATCTTGAAGGCCCTTCCTACTTTGGGCTGATAAAAGAAAATAACTTGTATTTGACGAATCAGAGTTTTTAAACTTTATCAAGCCCAGAGAAACATTAAAATGGGACACATGTCTCATTCATCTATTGAAACTGTTTGTAGCCGGGCCTGGTGGCTCACACCTGTAATCCCAGCACTTTGGGAGGCCAAGACGGGTGGCTCCCTTGAGCTCAGAAGTCCAAGACCAGCCTGGGCAATATGTTGAGACCCCATGTTTCTACTAAAAATCCGAAAAAATAAAATAAAATAACATAGCTGGGCATGGTGATGCACGCCTGTGGTCCCAGCTACTCGGGAGGCTGAGGTGGGTAGAGGCTGCAGTGAGCTGAGATGGTGCCACTGCACTCCAACCTGGGCGACAGAGCCAGACCCTGTCACACACAAAACTGTTCGCTATTATTACAAGTAGCTATAAATTACCTACTAATGCCACACCAGACACTAAACCCCATACTCTGTAGCTTAACAATGCCTAGTCAATCACTATTTATTTCTGTAAGCCAATGATAATTCTTGAAAAACAACTTTCTATCAGCTCACTCCCTGTCCAGGTGTTTTGCCTTTAAAAACCTGCTTGTAACAAAGGCCAAAAGGAGCTCATATTCAAGTTTACTTCTGTCTGAGTCTTCTGGGCAGCTGTCCTCACTTTGGCTCAAGTAAACTCTTTAAATCACATTTTGTGCTTCAGCCTCTTCCTTTTAGATTGACAGGGGCCTGCCTACTTCTTAAGCTATCCCCTTTCCCCTCAATAGTATAAGAATATTTGGGGCTGGGCATGGTGGCTCACACCTGTAATCCCAGCCCTTTGGGAGACTGAGGCAGACAGATCACGGGAGGTCAGAAGTTTGAGACCAGCCTGGACAACATGGTGAAACCCTGTCTCTACCAAAAACACAAAAAATTAGCTGCATGTGGTGGCGGGTGCCTGTAGTCCCAGCTACTCGGGAGGCTAAGGCAGAAGAATCGCTTGCACCCAGGAGGTGGAGGTTCCAGTGAGCCAAGATCGCACCACTGCACTCCAGCCTGGGTGACAGAGTGTAACTCCATCTCAAAAAAAAAAAAGAAAAACAAAAATGGAGTTCTTGCAATTCATCAAGCTTACTCCCTCTCCAGCCTTTCGTACATGTAGTTCTTAATCTGGCTAATGCCTACTCATCGCCTCTCAAGTATGTGGGGCCAGCATTATTATTTGTATGGTAGTGACGTGTCTCCCAGATGGCAAATTGAAGTGTCATCGTCCGTTGATTTATCCTAAATTGCTATACTTTTTCTTTATTTTCTAGCTCAAACATTTTTTAGGATTTTTACTTTCTCATAGTATAAAACCATCAAGAGTCCTGAAATAAAGTCAACAAGAGTGGGGCAACAAATAATGCCTTAATTTCCTGCTAGCAGGAGGATTAATCTGAAAGTGAGATTGTCCTGTCCTCTGTGATTTGGCAAAGGTTTTATCTGTTGCAAGCATTTAGTCTGGTCACGAGAAAGAAAAGGAACAAGGAAATGGGAAAATAATACATGGAGCAATGCAACCATTCCATTATCAGTTTTCAGAAGTAGATGTCCTACTGATAAGCAAAGGCAGAAAAGTATATACTGCAATTTAGAGTCAGCAAGGAAACAACCAATTTAAACAAGTCCGGGAAATTACATTCATGGTTTTGAGTTCAGCAGGAGAACATGGCCTTGTAATTCTTGCTGTTGGGGGTGTTAAAAAGACCTTCACCACTTATGTAACTATAATGTTGAGCACCATGATGTGTCATCTGGGTTATAGCATTTATTTCTAGCACTGGTACACAGCAAAGTCGAAACAAAGATCTCCCCAGGACCTTCTTGGGAGCTCTCAGGAATGGGGGCCACTCTTTTCACTGAAACCAGTTGGCTGTGAACTTATGTAATTTCTGCTGAGTTGTCAGGAAAGCGTATTTGAGAATGAAACTAATGCAGATGAAAGAAGAGCTGGGCATTGTAGAGTGTCCTGCTGACATCATCTGACATCCTCAAGTTTTAGGATGAGCTGAGGTCAGCTGCTCCATCGCTCCTGGTTATGGTAGCAATATATATATTTCTTCTTTTTTTTATTTTTTATTTTTTATTTTTTATTTTTTATTTTTTATTTTTTTTTTGAGGCGGAGTCTCGCTCTGTCGCCCAGGCTGGAGTGCAGTGGCCAGATCTCAGCTCACTGCAAGCTCCGCCTCCTGGGTTTACGCCATTCTCCTGCCTCAGCCTCCCGAGTAGCTGGGACTACAAGCGCCCGCCACCTCGCCCGGCTAGTTTTTTTTTTTTGTATTTTTAGTAGAGACGGGGTTTCACCGTGTTAGCCAGGATGGTCTTGATCTCCTGACCTCGTGATCCGCCCGTCTCGGCCTCCCAAAGTGCTGGGATTACAGGCTTGAGCCACCGCGCCCGGCTCTTCTTTTTTTTAATGTTGCTTACATGAGTTTGAGCTGGATTTCAGTCATTTTCTAACTAAAGAGACCTGACTAACATTTTGTTTGGATTATCAAACACTACTTTATTTTTCTAAGTTGAATGTCTTCCTACAATTATCTGAAAAAAATAATTTCTTGGTAGTCTCAGACCCTCTTTGAACTAAAACTTGTGATTCTTTCAATTGTGATCTATTATTCTCTACCAGTTCAATGCTAGGCTTCTCATTGACTAATTGTAAAACTTTTAACATTTAAAAGTATTTATTGGCTGGGCGCGGTGGCTCAAGCCTGTAATCCCAGCGCTTTGGGAGGCCAAGATGGGCGGATCGTGAGATCAGGAGATTGAGACCATGCTGGCTAACACGGTGAAACCCCGTCTCTACTAAAAAATGTAAAAAACTAGCTGGGTGAGGTGGCGGGCGCCTGTAGTCCCAGCTACTCAGGAGGCTGAGGCAGGAGAATGGTGTAAACCCGGGAGGCAGAGCTTGCAGTGAGCTGAGATCCGGCCACTGCACTCCAGCCCGGGCGACAGAGTAAGACTCCGTCTCAAAAAAAAAGTATTTATTAATTAATTCATTAATAAAAATGCTTTCGATATAGACATAAGTAATAGTTATATTTCCAAATTACAACAGTTATATTTTTCTTTTTCTTCTTTTACAAATGTTTTAACTTTTAGGTTTGAGGGTCATGTGAAGGTTTGTTACACAGGTAAACACGTGTCATAGGGGTTTGTGGTACCTATTATTTCATCACCCAGGTATTAAACCCAGTACCCAACAGTTATCTTTTTTGCTCCTCTCCCTCCTCCCACTCTTCCTCAAAAAACTTTAATTTTTTGTTTTTTTTTTTTTTGAGATGAAGTCTTTGCCCAAGCTGGAGTGCAAGTGGCACAATCTCAGCTCACTGCAACCTCTGCCTCCCGGGTTCAAGCGATTCTCCTGCCTCAGCCTCCTGAGTAGCTGGGATTACAGGCAGGTGCTGCAACGCCTGGCTAATTTTTGCATTTTTAGTAGAGACGGGGTTTCATGATGTTGGTCACGCTTATCTCGAACTCCTGACCTCAGGTGATCTGGCGGCCTTGGCCTCCCAAAGTGCTGGGATTACAGGCGTGAGCCACCGTGCCCGGCCAACTTTAATTCTTTACTCTTTCCTGAAAGAGACTGTAATCTCAAAGATATTTAAATAATAATGGATTATTATTTAATCAGATTATTATTGTCTCAGTAGACAACCAAATTAAATGAACCAAATTCCAAAGCTCATAGATAGAACGCTCTAAAAGAAAACTAACGATAGAAGGAAAAGCAAACATAGTTCAGAGTAAGATTTAATCAATTACACTACAAATTGAGACTACTGGTATTCATGAATCAGAAGTGAAAAATATCCTTCAAAATGATAAAGAATAATGCTCAAGAAAGTTTATTTTTTTCCCGTGAATGCAAACTATTTATTCTTTTCACAGAAACTGATTATATACAGTTTTAGAAAAGAAAATAAGGCCAGCATGGTGGCTCATGCCTGTAATCCCAGCACTCTGGGAGGCCGAGGAGGGTGGATCACCTGAGGTCAGGAGTTCCAGATCAGCCTGACCAACATGGTAGAACCCTGTCTCTACTAAAAATACAAAAAAATTAGCTGAGCATCATGGATGGCACCTATAATCCCAGCTACTCTGGAGGCTGAGGCAGAATCGCTTGAACCAGGGAGACGGAGGTTGCAGTGAGCTGAGATCACGCCACTTCACTCCTACCTGCGTGACAGAGCAAGACTCTATCTCAAAAAAAAAAAGAAAAAAAGAAAAGAAAACATAGCATAAATTGCAGGCATGAATTACATACCGAAAATAAGTACCTATGATTTCTTTCTTTTCTTGTTTTTTTAAGGCCACCTGCTGGGATCCGACACCAGGGTCAGCAGAGCACCAAGCTGCTATGGCCTAGGTCCCTGGCCGAAGGGCTATGATTTCATATGGTCTGATATTTGCACGAATTCCTATGCTCCTGAATGAGGCCAATATAGCACATAGAGTGGAATAGACTACTCAGAAGCACAGGCCTATTTTGTGAGAATTGACTCTTGTAAATATGGTTTATTTGTATGCCAGAATTTGAATTACTAAAAACAAAGTAGTTTATCCAACCAAAAGAAGTCCCACCAGTTGTCTGCCAATCAGAAGATGAAGGGAAACATAGGTTAGGTCTCCTGATGAATAACCAGCTTTTAACCAGACCAGTAGTTTACTTCTGTTTTTTTTTTTCCCCCCCAATTTGAGTAGAGTAGCTAGAGAATCCCCCAATTCTCCCGAGTAGCTGGGATTACAGGCGCACGCCACTACCGCCCGGCTAACTTTTGTGTTTCTAGTAGAGACGGGGTTTCACCATGTTGGTCAGGCTGGTGTCGAACTCCTGACCTCAAATGATCCACCCGCCTCTGCCTCCCAAAGTGCTGGGATTACAGGCGTGAACCACCGCGCCCGGCCCCACCCTCCTTCTTTACATTGGCTCATATGGAAGACCAAAGGCACTTGGATTGTACGTCGCAGACAGAAGCAGCCAAAACCTACATAGCAACCAGTTGCGACAAATTTCCAAGGTAAACCACGACCGCAGGGGGCCTCGGTGGTTTTTAGCTCAAAGCGATGACCCCAGGAAGGACAGGCGGCCGCCGCTAGGGGGCGCCGCCACTTCCCCGCCAGGCGACCACCCGCGGAGGCGCGCGCTCGAGGCCTCCCACCGCGCCTGCGCTGAGGATGGACACTAGCTCGCCTTTCCCCGACGCCCAGCCGTCCGGACCGGGGTGAAAAACTGCGTGACACGCAGCGAGCGTGGCGGCCATCTTCGTCTTCTGGGCACGTCAACTGAGCCGGTTAAGGCTGAAGAGGAGCGTTGCGCAAGCGCACCCAAGACAGTCACAGGTAACTCCCATCTGACGAGCGAGGCGTCGCCGTCGTCGCCGGAAGTTTGGTGTTTGCGCCGCGGGGGAGGCGGCGGCCGCAGCAGTAGCAGCTGAGTGTCTCCTGATACCCGGATGTGAGGCGATCTGCTGGCTCTGGTCTGACCCTCCGCCAGGCGAAAGGAAGGTACGCGAGCGTCCCTGACGGTCCCCGCCGCCTGCGTCCTCACCACCCTTTTGCCAGCCTCTCCAGGGAGCGGACGGTTCTCCCTCTTCCTGTTCCACCCTCGGTGGCGTGTTGCCTCGCACGCCGCTTCCTACTGCTTCGGTCCCAGCTCTTCGCGCCCCTGAGAGGGAGGCGGGAGGCTCTGGGCTCCGAGACGCCGTCGCCTGAGGTAGGCAGCTAACCTGCTCGCGCGGCCGAGCACCACCTGCCGCTGCTTGCTGAGCGGTCGGAGTTCATAAGGGTGGTGACCGCGGACGGGGCAGGGTCGGAGTTCCTAGCACGGCCGCGAGGGCTCCGGGAGCCCCGAGGTGGCGTGCAGCCATTGCTAGCACCGGGGTGGCGCCGGCGCTGGTCCCGCAGGTAGCCCCGAGCCCCGTCTTCGCCCCCAGCGTCTTCTCTTCCCAGCGCTTCCCCCGAGCCAGTCGCTCGCTCTTCCCCGCCGCAACTCGCTGACCCGGCCTGAGTCTGGAGGCCTCTGCAGTCTGCGGGGTGCGATGTGGGGTCCTGGTTTTACAGCCTTGAGCTTGGAAGGGGAGCGGGCCCAAGGTCATAGAGTAACTTGGGCTGGAGATGGGGGTCTCGGCACAGGTAGGGCGGCTCTGTAGTAGAAATGAGTGCATGGAGGGCCGCAGTGAAGTTGATAGCGATGGAGAGAGGCGAGCCAAAGAGAATTGGGTCCTCGATTTTTATCACGGTTCAAGATTATTTTAATATGGGGGTTTATTTTGCACAGGCAGAATGGGATAGCAAGTCCAACAATTATAAGACTACCTCCTCTCCCTCCGCCTCTCAATGATGCGTCCGGGGATCCGGCGTGTACTTTATTTCCCGGGGCGATGGGGAAGCAGCAGGGACCGGGGAGAGAGGAAGAAGGAGCTCAAGCTTTGCGATTTGAGAAGTGCTGTGAACCATGTTTCTGTAGTCTTAGCTGCAGTGAGATTCCTTTAAACAGGAATCGCAGCACACAGTATCTAAATATTATTACAAAATGATATCTCAATAAATAACCTTCGCTAGAAACAAAAGCGCTACTTGGTGGCATAAGGTGTGGTTAGTCCCCCCGCCAACCTTTTTTTAAAAAAACTGGATAAAACTTGGATTTCAGTTGAAAACATCCAGGTTGCGGTGAACTATGCTATATTCATTTTGTCTTCCGATCTAGTCCTTAGTTTCTGCTTTACACAGGACACCAACACTAATAAAGTTTTAAGTTATTATTTTATTTTGAGACGGGGTCTCGCTCTGTCGCCCAGGCTGGATTGCAGTGGTGTAATCACGGCTCACTGCAGCCTTGACCTACCTCCCCGGCCTCAAGCAATGCTCACACCTCCGCCTCCCTGAGTGGCTGCGACTACAGGCGTGCACCACCATGTTAGGCTAAGTTTTCTGTAGAGACGGAGTTTCGCCATGTTGCCCAGACTGGTCTCGAACTCCTGGGCTCAAGTGATAACCTGGGCCTCCAGAAGTGCTGGGATTACAGGCCTGAGCCACTGTGCCTGGTGTGTGTGTGTTTTTTTTTTAATTGGAAAGCAAGAAATCTAATCAATGGAATTAGACATGGGAGTAGGATGAGAAGTGCTTTAAAAAGTGCTTAATTTGGAAGCCGCAAATTGAAGCGTAGAGCATGTGAGGAAATGAGGAAACTAGGACTGTAATAGAGCCACTTTTTCCCTTTTAGGCAGAATGCGGAATACGACTGTTGGGTCAGATGTGTGACTTTGGAAGCACAATTCCAAAATTTGTCCTGGCTTATGCGATAGAACTCTTTTGTCATTGCTAACTGTGGAAAATATGCTATTGTTTTACCTTTCTCAATCAATATTATAATCCTGTAGTGAACAAGTAGTTGTTTTTTTTTTGAGATGGAGTCTCACTCTGTCGCCTGGGCTGGACGGCGGTATTGAGATCTCGGCTCACTGCAATCTCCGCCTCCTGGGTTCAAGCGATTCTCCTGCCTCAGCCTCCCGAGTAGCTGGGATTACAGACAGGTGCCACCATGCCCGGCTAATTTTTTTTATTTTTAGTACAGCTAGGGTTTCACCGTGTTGGCCAGGCTGGTCTCGAATTTCTGACCTCAGGTGATCCGCCTGCCTCGGCCTCCCAAAGTTCTGGGATTACAGGCGTGAGCCACCATGCCTGGCCAAGTAATTTTTTGAATGTCCGTCCCATACAAGGTGCTGGCATTTAAATTGATGAATTGTGCTTCACAGAATAACTAAAAAAGTACCCTAATTAATTAATGCCATTAACTTCTTTTGCCAAATAGTCCTTTTTAGCTTGGTAATTTATTATGCAGAGCTGATTGTATTTATTCTGTTAATGAAGGTGACCAGCGCTGCACAGTTCAGAATAATGGATTGTTTTTGTAATAGTTAAATAGTTTTTCATGACTTTTTTTTTTTTTGAGATGGAGTCTCACTCTGTTACCCAGGCTGGAGTGCAGTGGCGCGATCCCGGCTCACTGCAAGCTCCGCCTCCCGGGTTCACACCATTCTCCTGCCTCAGCCTCCCGAGTAGCTGGGACTACAGGCGCCCGCCACCACGCCTGGCTAATTTTTTGTATTTTTTAGTAGAGACGGGGTTTCACCGTGTTCGCCAGGATGGTCTCGATCTCCTGACCTTGTGATCCACCTGCCTCGGCCTCCCAAAGTGCTGGGATTACAGGCGTGAGCCACCGCGCCGGCCTACTTTTTCATGACTTTTATTGGCAGATTTCTGTTCCACATAGAGTTCTTGGAATACCTTCTATTGAAGGTGATTAAAATTTAGGTACTAGAAACCAACTCCAGTAAAATTGTTAGTGTAGATAATTAAGGACTGTATTACCGCTTTTGTAACCCGGACTTTCATATTTTTCTGTGGATCATTCAATGGAAATTCTTTGGTTTTGTTTTTTCTGTGTAAGTTCTGTATTATAGCTGTATTATAATACTGTAGTTACTTGGCCGGGTGCGGTGGCTCATGCCTGTAATCCTAGCACTTTGGGAGGCCAAGGCGGGTGGATCACAAGGTCAGGAGTTCAAGACCAGCCTGACCGACATGGTGAAACCCCCGCCTCTACTAAAAATACAAAAATTAGAAGGGCGTGGTGTCAGGGGCTTGTAATCCCAGTTACTAGGGAGGCCAAGGTAGGAGAATCATTTGAACCCGGGGAGAAGCTTGCAGTGAGCCAAGATTGCGCCACTGCACTCCAGCCTGAGTGACAGAGCAAGACTCCGTCTCAGGAAAAAAAAAAATACTGTAGTTACTTTTGGCAAATAAGAGCATTCTGTTAACCCAGCCATCATGTCTTGTCTTTTCCTCAGGGGAAGGGGCATATACATCTTATGCTTGATTGCATTACAATGCTTAAAGGAAGACTTATATCCTATGCTCTCTTCAGCTTCCTTTAAACATTTGTGGCAGCATATGTAAGATTCACACAAAAACTCAGAGGGTAAATTAAAAGGAGGTAATAAATACTACTTTAATGTAGTGATTCTCAAACATTTTGGTCTTAGGATCCCCTTAACACTTAAAAATTATGGGACTCCAAGTAGCTTTTGCTTATATGAGTTTATATCTATTGATAGTTACTGTATTAGGAATTAATTTCATATATATTCATATGAAATAATTAAACTACAGCTTAATATAAATAACATTTTAATTTTAATTAACTTTTTTTTTTTTTTTAAGTAATGGGCTCACTGTGTTGCTTAGGCTGGCCTTGAGCTCTTGGGCTGAAGTGATCCTTTTGCCTCGGACTCCCAAATAGGTGGGACTACAGGTGTGCACACCCAGCTTAATATATTTAATAAATAACATTTTAATGAAAAACTATATTCCAAAATAATTTAGTGAAAGAATGGTGATGGTATTACATTTTTGTAAATCTCCTTAATGTTTGGCCTGATAGAAGACAGCTGAATTCTCCTATCAATCTGTTGCTATATATGTTTCTGGTTGAAGTTTATGACCAGTATGTTGGATGGGTATTTAACTTTTTCAGATAGTTGTGATACTCTGATCCTGCAACAAAACTTAACAAGTGGTAATTTCTTAAAGGTTAGTTGCAATGTAGAATCTGAAACCGTCTACATGTGTTTTGCATTCTGCATTAGAATTCATTGGTCTGTTTTGTACTTTTAATCTTTTACTATCGTATGATTTTGATCTCAGGAATCCTGAGAGCCCCCATATCACATTTTGAGCACTACTGCTTTAAGGTAAATAATTGAATGTTTAGAATTAATGTAGTTATTGCAACTGAAGGGGATAATGATAAGATGGAAATTGAGTTGGCAAGTAGTTAAGCGAAGCTAGGAGTAACTAAGTAAATTTTTAAAAACTTTTTTTTGAGAAGGAGTCTCACTCTGTCTCCCAGGCTGCGCTATATCAGCTCACTGCAACCTCTGCCTCCAGGCTTAAAGCAATTCTCCTGCCTCAGTCTCCCGAGTAGCTGGGATTACAGGCACCTGCCATCATGCCCAGCTGGTTTTTTTATATTTTTGTAGAGATGGGGTTTTACCATGTTGGCCAAGCTAGTCTTGAACTCCTGACCTCAGGTGATCCCCCTGCCTCAGCCTCCCAAAGTGCCGGGATTACAGGCATGATCTACCATTCCTGGCCAATATTTTCTATTTTTTCATAAAAACATTTTCTTTGTAATATAGCTAATTATTAATATTACAATGAATACTTAAGCACTGGTGATATATCAGGAGCTTTTCTAAGAACTTTAAACATTTATGGCAGCATAGATAAGATTCTCACAGATAAAAACTCAGAGGGTAAATTAAAAGGCGGCATTAAGTATTACTTTAATGCAGTGCTTCTCAAACTTTTTGGTCTTAGGATCCCCTTATACTCTTAAAAATTTTGTAGGACTCCAAGTAGCTTTATATTAGGAAAGGTTTCTTTTTTTTTTTTTTTTTCTTTGAAGAGATGGGATTTCACTGTGTTGCCCAGGCTGGTCTCAAATTCGTGGGTTCAAGTGATCAGCCCACATTGGCCTCCCAAAGTGCTGGGATTACAGGAATGAGCCACCACGCCTGGCCCAGGAAAGGTTCCTGTTGTGGCATTGTTGGAGAGGATTAAATTTAACTTACTTTTATCTCCTATAAATAGTACAGTCTTTGTGACAAGTATTATTTTATTTATTTATTTATTTATTTATTTATTGAGACAGAGTCTCGGTCTGTCGCCCAGGCTGGAGTGCAGTGGCGTGATCTTGGCCCACTGCAAGCTCCGCCTCCCGGGTTCAGCCATTCGCCTGCCTCAGCCTCCTGAGTAGCTGGGGCTACAGGCACCTGCCACCACGCCTAGCTAATTTTTTGTATTTTTTGGTAGAGACTGGGTTTCACCGTGTTAGCCAGGATGGTCTCGATCTCCTGACCTCGTGATCCACCTGGCTTGGCCTCTGAAAGTGCTGGGATTACAGGCGTGAGCCACAGCGCCCGGCCAATTTTTTTTTTTTTTTTTTTTTTGTGTGTGTGTGTGTGTGTGGCAGTCTTGCTCTTTTGTCCAGGCTAGAGTGCTGTGGCGTGATCTTGGCTCACTGCAAGCTCCGCCTCCCGGGTTCAGCCATTCTCCTGCCTCAGCCTCCCGAATAGGTGGGGCTACAGGCGCCTGCCACCACGCCCGGCTAATTTTTGTATTTTTAGTAGAGATGGGGTTTTGCCGTGTTGGCCAGGCTGGTCTCAAACTCCTGACCTCAAGTGATCTATTATGTATTTTAGAATGTGAGAAATACTTGGGGCCGGGCGCGGTGGCTCAAGCCTGTAATCCCAGCACTTTGGGAGGCCGAGACGGGTGGATCACGAGGCCAGGAGATCGAGACCATCCTGGCTAACACAGTGAAACCCCGTCTCTACTAAAAAAATACAAAAAACTAGCCAGGCGAGGTGGCGGGCGCCTGTAGTCCCAGCTACTCGGGAGGCTGAGGCAGGAGAATGGCGTAAACCCGGGAGGCGGAGCTTGCAGTGAGCTGAGATCCGGCCACTGTACTCCAGCCCGGGCGACAGAGTGAGACTCCGTCTCAAAAAAAAAAAAAAAAAAAAAA